>NW_026057577.1:69223219-69409276 GCF_023721935.1 Panthera uncia
TCTTTCTTTCTTTCCTTTTCACTTTTGGCATGCTCTGTGTAATTATGACCATAGAATGTAAAATTATGAGGGCGCCTGGGTGGCTCAGTTGGTTAAGCCTCCAACTCTAGATACTTGCTCTGGTCATGGTCTCACAGTTCCTGAGATGGAGCTCCATGTTGGGCTCGGCACTGAGTGGAGCCTGCTTGGGATTCTCTCTCTGGCCCTCCCCATCTCATGTGCACTTGCTCACTCTCTTCTCTCAAAACAAATAAATAAACAAAAAAAAAAGTAGGATTATGTTTAGGAGGGATATGCCATTCTTTGTGGCTGCTCTGGACCCTTTGACCATCCTGGATACTGGATACCCTTGCTTTTGATCCATGCATTCCCAGGCTCCCTTGTGACTATGTGATAGCTTGGGCTAATGTAGAAATCTGCTGCAGCCTGCTGGGAAGCCAGTTGCTTTCAGTGGTAAAGGTGAAAGTTGTGGCTGATATGTTCCTTCCTTCTTGCCCATCTTTTTTTTTTTTTTTTTTTTTTCAGTTTCCTTTTTTAATGTTTATTTTTTAGAGAGAGAGATAGAGCATGAGCAAGGGAGGGGCAGAGAGAGAGGGAGACACAGAATCTGAAGCAGGCTCCAGTCTCTGAGCTGTCAACACAGAGTCTGACATGGGGCTTGAATTCATGAGCTGTGAGATCATGACCTGAGTCGAAGTCAGATACTTAAAAGACTGAGCCACCCAGGCGTGCCCCCGCTTCTTGTCCATGTAAAAATGATGCCTGAGCTATAGTGGCAGTGTGCATCCATGAAGGAAAAGCCAAAAAATAGATACACTGGAACTGAATTACTGAGCTAGTTAAACAGTATTTAGTGTCAACAGCTTTTTTTTTTTTCTCATGTGAGAAAAATTGGCTCTTCATATTTAAGACATTGGTTATCACTTTTTTATACATTTGCAGCAGAAGCACTCCAAAACGATTCACAGGGCCAGGAGGTGATTAGTAAGCAACTATCTCAGAAACTTTATTCCAGAGAAGTTATTCAGCATGGTCAGGGCCACCAGAGCTCATTATCACTGATTTCAAGCTCATGCGTAGTAAAACCTTACTAGTAACTGATGACTTGGGCCCAAAAAATTCAGTTAGGTAAAACGGATGTGGGATCATGTTTTTGTGAGAGTAGTGACATGATTGGGGCAGATTTGTCTACTAATTGGCCAAGAGTTCCCTGGGTGCTTTTGAGTGGTTCTCGTCTACCCTAGCCAGATTTTGGCACCACCTATTGGTATTTGTCTGCTCGAGTTTACATATTAATAGACCTGTTAATGGTTCTGTAGGAGTGATTGACAAAATCAAACGTGATGTTCTGTTTTCTGTCCCCATCCATACTGGGTAGAGAGGATATGGTAGAGGTGGAAATCTACTTGCTACTTGCTTATTTCTCAAGAAATTTCTGCCCACTCTTCTTGCCTTTCCTGAGTCTTACTTTCTCCTGTACAGATCCCTCTCTGGGGCAGAAAATGGGAAATTTTGTCCTTAGCTGTTTGGGATGTATGCCTGATGAAAGATGAGACTTAAGATGCAGTCCAATTATATGTAAAATCACCTGCCCATGGAGCTTTATAGGAGGCTTCATTGTACTGCGTATCTATGCTTCAAAAACCTGTGTTCTTTGTAGCACTAATAGCTATTCATTAAAGCAGTGTTTCCTCCCTGAAAGATAAGGGGTACATCGCACTCACCTGACTCCCCTTTGACCCACAGCAGAAGTATTGAGGTTTGTGGGATGGTTGATAAGTTTAACAACAAACACTTTCTTGGCTATGTGCCTTTGTGCAGGCTATAGAATGGAAACTTCATTGGTGTCTTAGCCTTAACTGCCTTAGGGTTTTGTTCTGAGACCCATTAAGCTAAATCTTAGTTTAATTTCCTACTACATTGTTTTCTAAATTGGATTCCACAATCATGTGTTTAGTCAGATAACTTTGGGCAAGGTAAGCAGTAAATTTTTTCTTTTTTAATCTGTAAGATTTCTCAGAACTGTCATTCCTGAACCTTTAAGATCAGTAGTGTAGAAAATGTTTTAGACTCATTTGTTCTTCTGAAAAATACTGTGGGAGTAATGTCTCAGAAAACATACATGAGATTTTGTCAAATTCATATGGTAAATTTGGAGGCATACTTTTGTTCTGGACATGAGGGTATCATTTTGTTTGGATTTTGGGGTATCTCTTTTTTTGTGCTCCCTTTCTAAGTATCGTGTTCTTCTGTTTCCAAGAGTTCTGTGTTTGAGGATGAATATCTGAGTAATCTCATGATAGGAGCTGAATTTTGAGAGTACAGTTGGAAACGCCCTACTCAGTTTGTGGAGTCTGGAGTAGCACTCTACAGACTCAATGGCTGCATGTACAATATGGCACGCTATCTGATTGAAAAATGAAAATTTCAGTAATGAGCTTCAAAGCTGGAGGATACTTAGTATCTATTTCACTCTTCTTACTTTACAAATGAGAAAATTAATGTTCATACTTGCAGAAGGGCCCATTCTTCAGCATCCAATCAGTGGAAGACTTAAAATCTTCAGCAAATTAGTATTTTTTCCCCATTGCTTTATGCTTTCTCACAATCCTTGGAATGTAGTAGTAACTTAATGAAAGTTTCTTAAATAAATAAATGGTTAAATTAATATAATTGTAGGATTTCTCTGAATCTTCCTCTCTATATCTTCCTTCAGAATCTGTAGACTCTTTCTCCTAGCGTCTTTTGTAGTTTATTCTTTTAAACCTTCATTTTTTTGATATATTTTTTTTTAATTTTTTTTTCAACGTTTTTTAATTTATTTTTGGGACAGAGAGAGACAGAGCATGAACGGGGGAGGGGCAGAGAGAGAGGGAGACACAGAATCAGAAACAGGCTCCAGGCTCCCAGCCATCAGCCCAGAGCCTGACGCGGGGCTCGAACTCACAGACCGCGAGATCGTGACCTGGCTGAAGTCGGACTCTTAACCGACTGCGCCACCCAGGCGCCCCTCATTTTTTTTGATATTAAGTAAATGAGTTTCTTATCTAAGTTTCTTTTGTAACAATCATAAAAATCAGTAATTTGTTCCAGAATTCTTCCTCAGTTATCCATAAAGAAAATGAGGGGAAAAAAATCTGTGTGGCATGGACACTTAAAAACAAAGATAAGACTCACAAGTTATTCCTTGAAAAGGATTTCCCATTCATGCTTCACATTACTTCCTGCCAACCAATGCCATAAGTGGCTTTTGTCACTTACAGATATAAGCCAAGTTTGTTCACGGTGTACATTTTTCTGTGTTTTTAACTTGTGAAGTAACAGGGCCTCTGAACCAGTGAACCTACACTTCCCCATTATGGTCTTTCATTACTGTATTTTCTGGGAACGTGAAGCATACTCATATTTTTGTATTATACTTAGGACCACGACATGGATTCAATAAGAATCCCAAGCCCCTCATTTTATACCAACCATTCTCCCAAACCTGAATTGAGACACAGAGGTGTGAATATCAAGACACATATGCGTGCTAATTGTTCATTTGCATATCAAACAGGCATAGAATGAAGATCACAAACATAAACAAACAAAACCACATTACATGGTAACCCTTGTGGTGGATATAATGCTTTTAGTCATCTGAGTCTTTGGAGAGGGTTACCTTCAAAGTTGGCAGAAAGAGAAAGAAGCTGGTCCACATTAATGATCTACTTCTGAAGGCAGTGGGGAAGCGTTCCAGAAGAATAAATGGAACACTTAATTCTCTTCATTTGGAATAGAGTATGGATCTGGATTTCTTCTTCACAAATAGTTCCTGCTTTTTCCAGCTGCCTCATATTCATTTGTCTTACACTACTCCTCACCTCAGGGTGTTCATGGTAGGAGTATACTCTGTCATCTTTCCTCTGGTGCTGGTTTTGTATTTACATTTTTAAAGTTAAATGTTATGTTCCTTTTGATAAAACAAAACAAAACAAAAACCCCTTGTCATGAATTATGAGATAATCTATACAGTCAGGGTAATCTTATCAACAGAGAAAATGACGGCTGAAGTGGTAAACTTGAATGTGGATGGAAAAACTTCCTTCTTAAAGCAGCTATTGTTTTCTGTTTATTTTGGGATGTGTGTATGTGTATGTGCATGTGTGTGCGCATGCATGCACACACCCTCAAATTAATCATTAGAAGCACTTCCTTCTTCATGTTATCTTCTTTTAAAATAGTAAATGTTGAAGGAGAGTAAAAGAGTAAGACTTTGATCCCTGGTGTCAATGAACTTACTAGACAGTTCCTTGATGAAAATAGAAATATTGAGTTTAGAAACATGAAGAAAAAATTTGTCAACTTCAAAAATGTAAAATAGGACAATCATGCAATTGAAGAGAATGAAGCTCCATTTAATAGTCCCAATTTGTATTTATATATCCAAGGACCCATTAACAGTAGGAAATAGTCTGTACACTTATAGAGGTGGGTTAAATAGAGTCTTTATGACTTAATTGTTAGAAGTATATTAATTTAATAGATGCAAAGTCAATAGCACTCAAACTACCATTTAAGTCAAATCACCCTTTATTCTTATATTCTGCACTTGATGCACTTGATGTTCAATAGGTTGAATCAAAAATGATTTTCAAAGTGAGTTGACAGTGGTCAGATTTCTTTTATAATCGGGTGCCAAGATGATTATGCACACATCACATTTACAGAGGCCTTCTTCTCAAGTAGTAATTTCTATAATACTGGTTAAAAAAAAAACTAGACAAGATGTGATTTTTTGAGTACAGGTTCTCAAAAAATGTGCAAAGCTGGAATGTAATTGTAGGCTGTATTATTAACTCAAAGGCTGGCATCATTTCAGCATAAAAAATAACAGTTATGGGAATGAGGACCCCCTTTTTTTAATCATGAAAGAGCTTGTGTATGGATATTATGAGGGATTTTCCCGAGCCTTATTCTTAAACAGATTACACTATTCAAAGTCTCAAAGAATCAAAATCGTGCTCAGCTGGGGCAGTCAATGTGCAGTCTAAACATGTGACAGATGCAGAGAAAACTTCAAAGATGCCATTACAAATGCCTGTGGAGATATTTAAGGAGCCAGATGCTACTGTTTCATGTCTTCCCCAGCTCTGAATGTGTCCTGTGATCACCTTCCAAAGAGAAGGTGTGGTTCAATCTGGTGAGGAACAGAATGCCACCTAATCTTTTTGTTGTTGTTGTTTGCATACATTGTGTGGCTGGGGTATGACGGGCTGGGATCAGTGACTCTAACAGGGAGGGCGTGTATAGGAATTTGCTATTCTGTAGAAAAACATAAAGGCACAACTGCAAGGAGATGTGTATATGATGTATTCTGTGAAAGCTCTCCTATCTAAAAAACATGATTTATAGGTGTGCATTGCTAGGGGAGCACTTTTTTTTTTTTTTAACTTTTGCCATTTATTTAGACACTAAAAGAGGTAATAAATATATTCATTATAGTTAATGTTTATTTGCCATTTTGTTTTGGTGTTGAGAAATAAGATACTTGAGACAACATATTATTAAGTGCATGTTTCATTCTCATCACTGTTGCATTGTGGAGAAGAATTTCATATTTTGAGATCAAAGGAAGCCCCAGGTCAGTACAAAGGTGGTGAGATTTAGCTAAAAATCTAAAACCACCACTTGCTTTTGTTTCAATATGGATTCTTTTAGTTTTATAGTTTTCTTCTCCATTATAGGCTGTGTAAGAGAGTTTGTTTTATCTTAACTTTTAAGAACACAATTTCATAGGCTTGTAATTCCAAACGCAATAAAGGGAAATAAAGACAAGTTCTAGGAAACATGTAATATAGCAAATTAACTAGAAAGTTTGAGTCACTGTATAATGTTTCAGAATTATTTTTGCATTGAAAAAGTGATTCTTCTCAAATTTATTCTTTTTATTATAGGTATGATGTAGCCTAGCCTATGCTCTATTACAGCAAACCTATGGAGAGATAGTTTATTAATTTTTGAACTGAAATTTGTGGCCTATTATAAAAACCAAAACTCATATACATAATTATTTACATGAAAAGGGATGGCTTTAAGTGGAAAATAAATAGCAAAGGATATTTTTCTTTCTAATGTAAACATCTGGCAGTAATCCTTGCTTACACAATTAATGGGCATTTAATTGGCAATGATCAGTTTATTGCTGCAATATGAAGTGAATGTTTCCCCAGGAACAAACAGCTGTTGCAAGAATTTCACAGTGATTTAGCAAACACCAGGTGATAGCTGTATCTAGAATGAAGTGTTCTGTCTCTCAGCAAATCACAGTGCATCAGAAAAAAAACAAACAAACACTAAGTTATAAGTAACGT
Source organism: Panthera uncia (assembly GCF_023721935.1). Taxonomy (NCBI): domain Eukaryota; kingdom Metazoa; phylum Chordata; class Mammalia; order Carnivora; family Felidae; genus Panthera; species Panthera uncia. Next base: position 69,229,576 of record NW_026057577.1, read on the forward strand.
AGCTGGAGAGATCCAACTGTCACTGACATTGAAATCTACCTAAAAAGCAAACTTCATAAAACAACAGATTAATTACATTAGATATTATCCATGCCTCAAATATAAAGAAAGAAATAATTTCTCCTAGAAGCAAATAACAAGTTGGCATGACATTAATCTATTTAAAAGGAGTATTTTATGTCTTGTTTTAGAGACATAAAGGTTGATGAAACTTTTTTGTATTCTAATATTTTATCTTTTTAAAAAGTCTTAGAAAATTTGATAGTCATGATTCTAATTTTTTGATTAAAAAGTTATTGAAGTCATTCAACGGTTACTGACAATTATATTTTTTCTTAATAGATTTTATTCAACTGTCTAAAATTAAATGTACCACTTTTTAATTTGCATTGCTTGTGAGCTGCTTTCCCATTAAGTTTTAAATAAAAAGTTTTTCATTTTTCATTATGCACTCTTATTACTAATTTAATAAAATGATAATGGCTATGCAAACTTTCTGTTACTACTCAGCTTTTGGCATAGATTAAATTATACATTTTAAATGTAGCATACTGGCAGAAACTGTTATTTCATAAAGCTGAGTTTCATTAGTGAAGAAAGTAATTTTGCTTCAGCAAAAAAAAAAAATGCCTTTATTTACTATACTCTTTGGTATTAGCTCATGCTAGACTCTAGGAACAATGAACTGAAATGAACAAAGCATCAAGGGCCAATTTATAGAACAATGCTTTTATTTTTTCATGTATGCATTCTGCAATAATTCATCTCCATGACAAAAGCAGACAATCAATCATCTTCTATTGTGTCTTTCTCAATAAAATTACCATTCTTGATGTAACAAAAGAAAGCTGCCTAAGTCACAGGAACAGTTTTACATGCTCAAATCAATAAATTGACCATACTTCAAAAAACCTTTACCCATTTAATATGACAATGAAGTTTTATGTTTAACTTACCCATATTAATATTAAATTATTGTTATGTAGCATTGTTCTTTTTTCATTCAAGAAAACAATAAGAAATAAGAAAGCATGCTAAAGGAGTGTTTTCAAGTATCTCAGTGGGAAAACTTTGTAGCCTGTGTACAAGTGTTGATGTGCTATCATAGCTGCGTGTAAGTTGAAATGCTTCACATGTTGGAAATGAAATCTCAGTAAGTCCCCAAATTGTACGGAATCTATATACTATTACAAAATGTATTATAAGATCGGAGAAGAATGGCAAGTTTAAGGTGATCCTATAATAAACTATATGCTTCCAAAAGTGAGATATTTATATGGTGTTATATGGGAAACATACAAACCGGGCGCATCATTCAAAAAGTGAATCTGTACTTGTCATGTGGGATGAAAAGAAACAAGTTGGAAAGTTAAGTGCAAGTTCCCATATGAGGAACTTGACGAATGAATATTATAGATACAGATAGAGATATAGTTACATATGCATTTTAAAGAACTAGCTCTTTTATTTTTAACTAAAAGAATAGAAATTTAACATGAAAAATAGTCAATGTTCTTAGTTTTCTAGCCAACATAGAGTGCAATACTGAGATTTCTCATTTTCATGCCATATATATATTATATATATAATATATATATAATATTATGTTTGGTCCCAAATGTCTCTCACAGAAATCAAATGGAATTACAGCAAAATTTCTAGATTAAAATATGAATAGTTTCCCTATAACCTACCATAGTAACAGGATTAATTTAAGCTAATAACACTCATGTCATTAACCACTCCAAAATTCAGATGACTTTAGAACCTCGGAAGACTCTCTTTAATTGTATTTTCTTTTTTCTGAATTAATGAGGCCAGGCCATAACATGTTTCAAGAAAATGATGTTCTTTGTTACAGAAATGCAAATGCAGTGGCTTTGCATCTAAGATACTGTGTAGTATAGATGACTGTGAGAATAGTCTCGTTTCAGTGTACAGGGCCTCACAGTAATTCATAATTTACAATAATTTATATACCAATTATATGATTAAATTCTGAATATTTTGTGCATGTATTAGTTGTTTATGAGCTTACAGTATACTCATGACTTATACCATGCCACAAGAATGTCATCCTAAATTTGATATTAAATATTTTATTGGATTTTTTAACTTCATAGTAATTGATTTGAAAAATTGCCGTAAAAAGTAGTCCTACAACTGAAAGTTTAAAAACACCAGTGAAAGTTTTATTGCATTCCACTGTAAATGAGATGCTTTAATGGAAATATTGTTAACTCATAAGTAACCTTAAACAGTTGCTTATCTTGGGTCCCTCTCTTTTCCCCATTATTTGGTTATTTCCTTTTGATTCAGTTCCTGGTCACTATGATATAATGAGTTATTTACTAAAAGAGATTTATTATGGAAGGTCAATGTTTATTAAGGAATCTATTTTGCTTCTATGTTAGCCTTAGTTCAAAGGAACCACATTGAGGATAAACTAGAAAGTTGTTTTATGTTGGATGTTTTACTTCTGTCTTACCATCCTTAGCTATAGTTGCTGAAGAAAGAAAAAGCAGAAGATACAATTTAACAAGAAATCACAATATTGTTTATCACAGAATGACAATAATATTGCTGAATTGTCTTGAACTGTTACTTATCTTCTTAGAGAATCTATGCCTTGGGACAATGTTTGGCCTTTGTTCCCGCGTTTTAAGAAACCTAACACCTGTACTTGTCAATTATTTTCTCTTAGACGCATCACAGCCTCTCAACCACATTCTCTCCTCTCCTGCTCCCCTCTTTCCTTTCTCCTTCTTTTTTTCATAATACTTCTAGAGCTGTTAAAGGGTAATGAATAACATCCCCAGGATTTCATTACAACCTTCGCTTTGGAGGCAGAATACAGGGACCAGGAAATCCCCATCCACTGCCTCTGTTTCGTTAATTTTGGGATTTTGCTGTATCTTGTTGAAATTATATAACCATTTCTACCATCTACGAAAGCCCTTGATGTCTTTCTTTTATGGATGACAATATGTCTAACAGCCAACATGGAAGAAAACAAAGCCACCTATATTTGTAGCTACATAAACCCAGAGTGTTCTATCAAAATTTGAAGTTTCTTTTTTTATTCAGAGTTCTATGATGCTTCTTTTTGTTTCTGTTTTTAGCTGCATAGCCACTGAATCTTTTCATGTCTCATCAATATGTCCTTGATAGTAAGAAATTGCCCCGAAATAAAGTTTTTTGAAAGAATAAAGTTGAAATCACTTATAGAAAGAAATCCAGGCTGACCTTTTGGGCCAGTTTACACCAATGAGTTTGCTGTACTGCAGGAATTCTCACACGGTGATGTGCTTTGGAACCATCTGGAGGGTTTGAAAAAACATTTTGCTAAGTCTCACCTCCATAATTTCTGATTCAGTAACAGGGTAGGTGGCAAAGAATTTACATTGTTAACAAAGTCCAAAGGTTTGCTGAGTCTGCTGGTCTGGAGGCAACATTTTGAGAACTACTACTGTGTTAAGCCAGAAGATATTTTAAATTTTATGTGTTTGAACTCAATTTATTGTGAATATATCATCACCAATTTGGGCTTTTGTAGGAAATATGATAAAGTAGTTAGCCAAAGAGTACATTATTTCATATAGTTAGGAACTTCACACTCAATATGTTTTGTTTTGTTTTGACATGAATTTATTTTTTTATTAAATTTTTTTATGTTTATTCATTTTTGAAAGACAGAGAGAGACAGAGCACAAGCAGGGGTGGGGCGGAGAGAGAGGGGGGACACAGAATCCGAAGCAGGCTCCAGGCTCTGAGCTGGCAGCACAGAGCCTGATGTGGGGCTCGAACTCACAAACCACGAGATCATGACCTGAGCCGAAGTCGGACACTCAACCGACTGAGCCACCCAGGCGGCCCAACGTGAATTTATTTTCTAATGCAGTTTTATGTTCATAGAAAAATTGAGAAGAAGGTACAGAGATATCCCATGTATTCCCTGCCCCCACATATACATAGCCTCACCATTATCAATATTTCCCACCAGCATGGTACATTTGTTTACACTGATGAGCCTATATTACACATTGTAATCACCCCAAGTCCAGAGTACATTAGGGTTCACTCTTGGTGTTGTACATTCTATGGGTTTGGACAAATATATAATTACTTGTATCCATCATTATAGTATCAGAGTAGTTTCACTACCCTAAAAATCCTCTGTGTTCCACCAATTCATCCCTCACCACCACTGGCAACCAATGATCTTCTTATTCTCTCCATAGTTTTGTCTTTTCCAGAATGTCTTATTGCTGGAGTCACATTGTATGTTGACTTTTCGCATTGGCATCTTTTACTTAATAATATGCATTTAAGATTCTTTTTAAGGCTTAATAGCTCCCTTCTTCTTTCTTTCATTGTCTGCTTCCACCAGAGTTTATTTACCTCTTTAACTACTGAAGGATATCTTGGTTGCTTCCAAGTATTATGCATAAAACTTCTATAAACGTCCATGTGCAGGTTTCTGTATGGACATAAGTTTTCATCTCCTGTGGGTAAATACCAAGAAGTGGGATTGCTGAATCATTTGGAAAGAGTATGTTCAGTCTCATAAGAAACCACCAAACTGTCTTCCAACATGGCTATACTGTTTTGCAGTTTCATCAACAGTGTTTGAGACTTCCCGTTTCTCCACATCCTCCCTAGCATTTAGTGTTTTCAGTATTTGGAATTTGGCCATACTAATGGTGTATAGTTGTATCTCATTTTAATTTGCGTATTCCAGATGGCATATGATTGGAGCATCTTTTCATATGGTTATGAACTGTCTGTTTACCTTCTTTGGTGAATTGTTAAGGTCTTTGGCCCACTTTATAAGTGGGTGATTTGTTTTTTTTTTTTTACTGTTGAGTTTCCAGAGTTCTTTGTATATTTTGGATAACACTCTTTTATCAGATGTGTGTTTTATAAATATTTTCTTCCAGTCTGTGCTTATCTTCTCGTTCTCTTGACTGAATATGTCTTTGACTCATGCAGTTTAAGGCTTATGTCACAAAATCCTATGATTATTCTGCAAAGCTGTGTATTAATATCAGATATTGCTTTTAGAGATTAAGATTATTTGCAAGCCAGAATTGTAAATGTTCTGACTCTAAAGAGATTTCTTTTTATACTTATGCTTCAAAAAGTCAAGATTTCTAATACACTGACCCGTGTACTTCTTTCCTAGAATGAAACCTTCTTGCCTTCACTTGCTTTGCTATCCAATATAGACTACAGCCAATCGCTTCAATCTCTTGTTTGCCATTTCCTCCCTTCCGTTTCTGTTTGTTCTTCAAAATTCTAATTCAAACTCAATCCAGTTATCCATCTTTCCTAACACTATATCTGGGCTGCTGAATGCTGATGGGAAAAAAGTCACACTGTATAACCACTGCAAATTCATGATCTCCAATCTTAGCTGGATCCTCTTTGCTATCTGGTAATCCTTTTTTCTTCAGTTGGTTCTCTTTTCTATTGATTGTTTCTATGTTGAAACTTCTCTTTCAAATTTTTAGTATACCACATCAGTATTTACACTCTGCAAATGGTTGTAATTCTTGCTTCACAGAGAAATTGGGGGAAATGAGATAAAAAAAAAAACACATCTTGACACCAAATATATTCCCATTCTCAACAAGGAGCAAAAGCAAGACCCTCATTCCTAAAGCAAGTAACTGTATACATTTGTTCATAAGGACATCATTTCATCTATTATTTCCCAGTCTAATTGTATATTCCTTTTGAATGTTTATTTATTTTTGAGAAAGAGAGAAAGCCAGAGGTAGAGAGGCAGAGAGAGAGGGAGACAGGATCCCAAGCCAGCTCTGCACTGACAGCAGAGAGCCCGAGGCGGGGCTCAAACTCACGAACCCTGAGATCATGACCTGAGCTGAAGTAGGGTGCTTAACTGACTGAGACACCCAGGCACCTCATAATTGTATCCATCTTTTCCTCTCTGCTTCCTTTGTCATACCAGCATTAAAAACATGCTCAAGTCTCTTTTGGTTTCTCCACGTCTCCTCTGGAGACCAAGCTCTCTCATGGTTCTCTGTACACTTATTGAACAATCTGCCTCTTCTCATTGTCATTGGCCCTGTTCACTTCTGACAACTCTCTTCTAGAAGTAATTATTTTTTTCCCTTAGACTTTACTATACCCTGACCTCCTTTTTTCACCCTACCCATTCTTCAAATACTTTTTTGGCTTCACAAAGCAGGATGATCTTATGTACACCCAGATTTTCTTATTTTCTAAATGCAGCTTCCATACTGGTCTCCCTCCTGAATATAAACCCATATATCCAACTGCCAACTGGAGAGCCTCTCCTTGAAGTCCTATACTCACCTCGGTATGACTCAAATCAATCTTACTACTTTCTTCCCTAAAATTTGCTTCTTATCATGTGAACTTTTAATCCCACGAAAAAGAAGGATGATACAGTACATAATAGTCTACTTAGGCTCATCTGGTCTTAGAGTGCCACTTTCCTACTGTGTGACTGACATATGTCACACCATGGAGTCTCTGTTTCTTTTGTCTAAAATTAGAATAACAAAGTGACACTACATTCATTATAGGAGACAGTGAGATACATATGATAAAATTCATGGGAAATGTTTCAACTGAACTACAAAGTGCTATATAATGTAAGAATAATAATGATAATCTTACTATATCATTTGTCTAAAAAGATGAACATCTAATAGGCATAGCTGGTCAGCCATCTCTCATTAGAATGTTATTTGCCCCAGGTTCTTGGGTGGCTGAGTCGTTTAGGTGTCCAACTTCGGCTCAGGTCATGATCTCACAGTTTGTGGGTTCGAGCCCCGCATGGGGTTCTGTGCTGACAGCTCAGAGCCTGGAGCCTGCTTTTGATTCTTTGTCTCCCTCTCCCTCTGCTCCTCCCCCCACTCATGCTGTCTCTCTCTGTGTCTCTCAAAAATAAAATAAAACATTTTAAAAAATTTTTAAAAAGAATATTATTTGCTCCAACAAAAGGACCTGTTTACTTTTTTTACCCTCTATTTTTATGTAATGTGTCTCTTTTGTGATTCTTAACTTTTTTTTTTTTTTTTTTTTTTTTTTAAGGCTGATTCTTTTGGGCTTTCATAGGTCTGTTGTGTTTATTACAGAACCAATCCTTTTTCACATATTTATCCTTTAAGTATCTTTTTTCTTTGTTGGGGGGTGGACTAAGGGATGGGCTTGTAAGCCACTTCAACAGTTTTTCTGCTTTTATTAAAGTTATTTTCTTTGTAAAAATTATCTTGAATTTTTAGATATTTCCTTTTCTTTTAAAGCAATATTATTTTTCTTTTAAGAATTTTATGGGTTGTTCATCACTCTTAAGGCATACTCTCTTTTACTAAATTATAATATCTTATACGAACTTTCTGAAATTTGCTTTTCTTAAAGATTAGATATATATAATCTTTTTATATACATCTATATATGATATATATATCATTTCTATATCATATATATATATATGATATATACGTATATATATCATATATATATAAAACTTCAAGCGAAGTGGCCAAGTTTTGTTAGAATTTGTGATAGTCAAGGAGGGACACTTGGACAGCAGAAGTTGAACTATATAGTTCATATATATATATATATATATATATATATAGTTCACTTTTAATCCACAGATTGGTTTTTGTTGATCAGAGACTGGTGTGGAAATAGGTACTTTGATGTTTGGTTTATCATCTGCAAAAAGAAAGAGCCCAAACTTGGAAAGGTACTGAGTTGAAACAATGAGATGGCTTGTACTTTTGCTATGATCAAAAATTTATGTCACCATTGAAATTGTCATATTGGGAAAATTTGATGTTTTCCATTTGTAATTAAATCATTTTATCCCTCTCTGTATTTATTCCCAGATGAGTACATAGAATCTACAGTATTTACTTTTTATTTAATTCTCTCAAAACCATAGAGCTTGTTTACATAATAGAAATTTAACCTACAAAAACATCAGCAAAACACCCAAATACTTTATTATGTTATAGTTAATCTGCTTTTAAAAGTATTTTAGTTTTCACACAGTAACAATTTTAGCTGGTTTAGAAGTGAAGGAAGGACATGATAAAATTTCCTTGTCTACACTGATTTTTTAAAACGTTTCTATATGACTGTTACTTTGAAAGTATTTTATAATTCTGTCTTTTCTTATAAAGGAATACAAATTTGTTGTAAAATATTTAAAGATTACAGAAAAGAGTAAAATTAAAAATAAAATATCCTCAATAATCTCATTTTTCAGAAATACCTTCCAGTAACATTTTATATACTTTCCACTGTCTATGTATATGCATGTGTGTGTTTGTGTGTGTCTCTCTCTCTCTCTCTCTATATGTATATATATATACACACACACACACACACACATATAATGTTTACATTATATATATATATATATATATATATATAAACCCATGTAGTATGTACAAAAAGCAATAGAATACCATAAAGTTTGTCTGAAAACACAAAATTTAGATTTATAGTCTTATAAATATTCTTTTTTAAGTGTATTTATTTTAAGAGAGAGAAGAAGAGAGAGAGCGTGTAAGCAGGGGAGGGGGGGAGAGAGAGAGAAAGAGAGAGAGAGAGAGAGAGGGAGGGAGAGAGAGAATCCCAAGGAGACTCTTCCCTGTCACTGTCAGTGCAGAGCCCAATGCAGGGCTCTAACTCGGAAACCATGAGATCATGCCCTGAACCGAAATCAAGAGTTGGACGCATAATTGACCGAACCACTGAGGCACCCCAATTTTTATAAATATTCAGAAGGTTTAATTTGGTCTTGCTATCCAAGTTTTAAATGGTTTCCCTATTTTTAGTTTTATCCTTACTCCAATTAATTATAAAAACTGCTTTTCAGGTGAAAGATCCCAGCCTTTGACTACGATCAAGTTGCTCCCATGATCAAGGACTTTCAGAGATTGCTGAGCCTGGATCTTTAGATCCTTGATTATTTGATCTTAAAATACCATTACTGCCTAGTCTCCCCCTCCACTTCTTCATGCATTGTAAGTGTACCTAAACCTCACTCTTCACTTATTCACAATCTGGCTTTGTACTTTTCCTTCCTCTTTTTCCTTTTATCTGTATGCCTCTTGCCTAACTGTGCACATGCCATTCCCACTACCTGCAGTGTTCTCTCTATAAAAATGTCATTCATTGTTTATATGTTACATCCTAGGAATTTTCTTCTCTCATCAAATGAGGGCTCAATATGTGGCTATCATTTGTCTATATCTTTATCTGTACCTCTAAACTATAAACTCCATGAAGCCAGTGTTTCTTCTGATTAATCATTCTCTTCCTACAGGGGCACTGATTGCTTTCACATAGTATAAAGTTTCCTATAATTTGTCTCATCATAAGAATGAGAAATAAGAATGTAGTTTCCTGAACTCAGCCTGATTACTGCATTTGTATCCTGAGGTCTGTTGGTAGGGAATTTTATCAGAAGGAAAGTTTGGAAATCAAAATACCTTATTTAAATACTTACAGAAAGGTTGTTAAATGAATGAATAAATGAGTCCCCTTGTATTTCTCTGGAGTTTTGTATTTAATGAAATTTACTCAAGTGTGTTTTTCTTTGGCTTTTCTGTTTTTCTTGTCTCCTATGTGTCCATTAAAATACGTTAAGCAGGAGGATGTGAAATTTGACAAAATTAATTGCTTTTATTAGCTAGTTGACAAATCATATTCCGAGCATCCTTTTATGTCTTAAAAAAAACAGTGATTACTTTTGAGCAGTATTTTCAGTGGTTAGATAGAAGTTTAAAGTAATGTGGTGGGCAGAGTTGGAAGATTGTAATGGAGTGTTTCTAGATCTCTGTAAGTCACATGTTCAACTTCGCGTGGAAGGAGTTCAAAAGACAGTGTAGGATGGTGAAAAGAGCCTGAGCCAGAAGACCCACTGGTCTTTGATCTGAAAATAACTTGGTCATGTTATCTTTTGAAAATCCCTTTATTTCACCAAGCTCAATTTATTCATCTGTAAAATAAGGGGGTCGGAGTAGCTGACTTTAAGTTCCCTTCATCTCTAAATTCTGTGATTCTCTGATTCTTCTTTTATTTGAGCATTTCATTTGTCTGTGTGATTTCTTTCTTGCCTCTGAAATGATAATTGAGGGTTGATTATACGTATCCACTCCAATTATCCATAGATCATAAAGATTTTTATTATTATATGTGGAAAATTAAGATGTATGAAGGGCATAAGATTGAAATCGCCACAAAGTCTAATGATAAAACTATCATTTCCTCCTATGAATTTTCTTCAGAATATTATATTTGTGTCTTATGAAAAAAAAAAGAACAATGTTTAATGTTTAGTGTACTTCCAATCTTGAAGAAGAGAGCTGAGTTTTAAAAATATATGTATATGTATTAAACATTCTTCCATTTAAATTTGTATTACATCATTATTGAAAGCACTGCGCCATGGCAAATGATCTATTACATCATGATTTACAATGGTGTATTATATCAGTTGATGGATTATAGCATGTCATGTTTTGATACGTAAAATTTTAAAGATAGAGATATAAATCACAAAAATAGTTCATGTCGAACAGTTAAAAGTTCTTTTTTTCCAATCTCCAAAATAATTTTAGACATTTTAGAGCATTCTATATTTTGATATAGTTGAGTGTCAATGTATTAGCTCCATGAGTATATAATATTCACAAGGAAAGTTATTAAGATAGGCCATATGATTCAAATAGCTGATGATACCATATGTAAGATACAAAAGTTAAGATATTTTATAAATCTTCATGTGTATCTGTTTTTCTGTTTTTATTTTTCTGTACTGATCAAGCATGCTTTTATTACTATCATCCTATTTTTCAAAAGAAGCAATCTATTTTGCCTGCTATTCTACTTAGCTGTTATTATCAGCATAAAGTTGTTACCAAAGAATCAACAAAATAATTATTTGATGGGAAATGGAAAAAAAAAGATAAGTTTTGTAGAAAAATTATCTGTTGCTTTTAATCTGAATAATGACATAACGAATACAACTTACAGGTCTAAATAAAGTAATAAACCATAAATTGCCAGAATTAAAATCTGTTCTTATAACTTTATAATTTTTAAAATGCCTAATATTTAAAATTTAGATACATTTTACAGAAGAATATTGTTTTGTCTGAACAGAGTATAATATATCTTTTTTTTTTTTAATTTTTTTAATGTTTATTTATTTTTGAGACAGAGAGGGACAGAGCATGAACAGGGGAGGGTCAGAAAGAGAGGGAGACACAGAATCTGAAACAGGCTCCAGGCTCCGAGCTGGTGGCACAGAGCCCGACGCGGGGCTCGAACTCACGGACCGCGAGATCACGACCTGAGCCGAAGTCGGCCGCTTAACCGACTGAGCCACCCAGGCGCCCCTCTAACTTTTTAAATTAAATGATAATAATGCAGTATTATTTATTGTTTTTAAGTAAGAACAATTTGGGGGCATCAGAAAGAGCCAAGTTTGATTCCTGCCTCTGTGATTTGCTAGCTACGTGGGCTGAACAACCACTTCAAGTTTTTAAACTAGTTTCCTTACCTGTAAAATGGGACTAATAATCATCTGCTTCTTAGGTATGTTGTATATGTGAGACCACATGTTAAATGTGCCTAACAGAATAATCCTGGCTTCTAAAATATCTTCAATAAATATTAATTATTATTATTACGATTCATTGTAAGCCTATGTAATACCTCATATTCACTCTCTGCTCTTCAAAGAGTTTTCTTCTCTTATTTACTTTTACTTAAGTTCTGAGCCATTCAATGTATTGGTATTCTGAGTCTTTTTTTTTTTTTTTTTCCAAAAAGCTAAAGTTCATGTTATCAAATCCTGTTTTAGGGAGTGGACATTGTCTCAGAACAATGTTTTCCTGCTTGTGTTTTGTTTGGAGGACCTAAACTATTTAATCTATCAACACAAGGTTTTTTTTTTTTTTTTATGCTTATATTTTTCAGGAACTCCTATTGTTTGTAATAAAGCTGAGAAAGACAGAACACACAAAGAAAATACCACTGTTAGTATCATAGGACAAATTTTTATGACTAATAGCTTATTTGAGGCACTATTTAATTTTTAAAAAATTGTAATTAAGTGAGAACCCAGCTTATCAAAGTGTTCCTCTTCCTACCTCTTTAGAATTTAAGGTAACGGTATATGATTTTTTTTAAATGAGTGTGCTGGATATCTTCACTCACTCCTCCAGCTTCTATTCCCATCCTTCTCTACCTTGCTCTGTACCCCACAGGGTATTAACAGGGTTCTTTGACCTCTGGCTTCCTGTTGGATTTAGTGTGTGAGGTTCAGCTGGAATGGGAGAGAAGGGAACCATTGAGGTTTCGGGTGTTTATGCCTCTAAAATCCCTCCGTGCAGCTTTGTCTGAGGCTGTCTACATCTGTCTGTCACAGGTTACAACTCCTGCCCGTTTGGCCATGCCACACCAACCTCTCTCTGTGTCACCTGGTTCTAGTAACAGCCCTAACCCCTGTTCTTTCGGGCCTAACAGTGGGAGTGGTAAAGATGCTTTGGTATTTATCTAGCCCCTAGTCACTGCAGGAACCCTGTGACTTCCCAGTATTCTCCCATGTTTTGTAAATCTCTATACATTAGACTCTCTTCCTTGTACTCAGTTTGACTTTGCTTTTTATTTCATGTTGAGACATAGACCTCATATAATAGTTGTATTTTTATGTTACTGTTTCAATTCTAATTTCTATTAGAACAAATAATGTTTTCTGCATTTTCATTTCCCTCCCTTTGTAATCATAGAGTTGTGGATTTGTAGGGGTAGAAATAATAGTTGTGTTGATTAACAGAGCTAGAATTGAGGTTTTTAGTTGGATAAGGTATAAAGATGTGTACCTGGCAAGGGCTGAGGAATTTCCTCATTTCTTACTCATACCATATTGGAAATGAACAATGTTGCTAGCATAAGCAGGATATAGAGAGGCATTTTGGCGGTCTCTAGTTTCTCTGTAAAGAGGGCACTAGATTCTATCGGCCTCTGCTATTTCCCCCATATACTGCAGCAGTTACAGAAGGAATGTGGGTAGGGAACTATGGTAGAGCTGTTAACATTTTTCTTTTCTTTATGTTTTATGGTATATACGCTGATGATTTGGTTGTTTTGTTGAGTTTAGCTCAACCACTTTCCTTGGGAGTCCCCTTAAATACCAAGGCATTAAAGTTTGATTAAAAGATGACCATTGGTGTTTTACTAAGGTATTTCAGAACTATCTATTCCTTGGGGAAGAAAAGAAGTTAATCTAACTATCCACAATATGGTAGAATAATTTTAATATATTTCATGACTATTTTTATAGGAGAAATAACTTTTAAAAACATACAATTAATCAAGAGAAAGTGGTTTTCAATTTGCTATTAGATTCATCTTTATTTATTTAGTAGATGCTTTTGCTTAGATTTCACACACTATATTTTTTCAAGAATATGAATATGTTGAAGGGATAGCCTATTGTAAGATAATATCTCCACATAATCTCTAGTATAACTGTGTGACTCAGTTATTAACAATCCACAGAATTGCATACTTGGATTAGTGAAGACCTGAAGGTAACAGGAATGTCTCATTGTAATCCTTAAACCTGTTTAATCCACAAACAAACTATATATATATAGTTTCATCTAAATTTACCAAACTGACCTCACTCTATTCTTTGATTCTTAATACATATTTTAGCAGCTGCCTACAAGGGGGCCCACAGATGGGGAGCAAAGTGGGACTGGGCTCAAGTTATTTGAGCGCATCCTTGGATCTGATAGCCCAGAGAAGGGCTGGAGGAGTAAGGATGAGGCCAGGGTTTGAGACCGGGCTTTGTGTGAACCCTTAACCCCAACCTGCTCACCTTGGAGAAGTCCAGCAAGAAGCCTCACTATATCAAACTGTGCAAGATCCAGGTAGCCCAAAACATCTTCAAGACAAATGCCATATCACAGAACTGTATCTTTCTCCTTGCTGACAACCTTGTCCTGAACGTACAGGATGAAAATTTTACCCCCCAGGCTGTGACAGCTTTGACCAAGAACTCCAACCCCAGAGAAGAAGTGGATCTATTTCAACCTGGTTTTTGGGAGCCAGCTTGAGGTCCAGTACAACCCCAACATGTGCCCAGTAACATGTGATGGTCCCCTTTGCATCTGCCCTCCCAAACCTTGGATGGACAAAATGTGACCAATTTTGAGGGGAATGATTTTGTTCCTCTCCCTGTTGGCCACAGGTATTAGAACAGTGTGATTTCAGAGTGATTTCCTACAGTGTCAGTTCCTCCCTCCAGGCTGGGAGGCAAAAACCACCATCACAGGAATTCTCAATAAATTTTTATAAGCTGAAAAAAATTACATGTTGTGGGAATCAAGGAAGCGGGGGCTGGGAAAATATTTACTTCATCACAATCTTTTCCATAAAGATACTTAGCCCTAGATTTTTTAGCCACTGGAGTTTGAAGTCAGTAAACAGTTTAGGCCACATTTGGGTAATTTTATATAAGGTGATATAAAAGTCTTCTATAAATATCTGATTAAAGCCAAACATTTAAGTGAGTGGATCCCCATGAGAAGAGAAGTCTTACAGTTACTGTACTTTTACAGAAGAACATTGTTATGTACATATGACTAGGCTACATATAGTTTTAGGAAAACAAAACAAAACAAACAAAAAACTAAGAAGGAGAGCCAGTGAATGTGAATTGTACTGGCCATGTACTTAGGAAATTGTACAGATTCCTAACTGCCTAGAGAGAATTAATTAATTTTGTTTTTCTTAAAGATGGGAATAGGACTGAAAACTCCCATATCCTGTTAAGTGACCTATAAAAGCCATTTTACTCATTATTATGGGATTTTTTGGTCTCAAACTCATTTGAATCTGGCTCTGTATATACTAAAAATGTTTTGATTATCAATTGTTGAATTGCATTTGCCAATTAACAATATCTTCAAGGGTAGAAGTTTCATTTTTTTCAGATAGTACTTTATCTGTAATACTTTGGTTTTAGGTAGGAAATAAAGACATATGCCATAAATTGTGAAGGAAAGGCACACATGAGTAATTATGATTGGCCAACTCTTAATATAACCTACATATCTGAGTGAGATGTTCAAATGATATATAGAAAGAGTACTGCAGGGGATACTAAATAGAAGTTGATAGTATAGAAGTATTTTATACAGTAAACATGAAAAAATCCCTTCTAAAATTAAAACAAGTTTTATATAGAGAAAAAGATATGTAAAACATTTAAATATTTTTGCTTTATGAAGATTCACAAAGAGGTTTAATATCCAAAAGATTCTTTTTTTTTTCTTTGTATGCAGATGTAACATTAGTTGTTAAATGTCTTAAGACCTGTAACATGATTATCTTCCCTTATGGGATGTCTCTGTAGCAAGTTTTTACTACTACATTGGCTCAAAATATTCTAATTCATACACTACTAAGATTTCTGAAAAATCCTTGTTCATCTTTGTTTAAGTGAAAGCATAAAATATCCTTTATGTCAGGGACTTTCTCCCAGAAGTGTTGATGTACACATGAAACTGATCTGATGCCTTTTAACTTTATTTTTAGATGCTAATACAGAATCCCCAGATTATACTATCAGTAATACAGTGTTGCTGAAGAATAGCTCTGGGCAAAAATATGAGGTATGAAGTTTATTTCTTTCCCATTAGATTTATCTGTGCCATCCTGATAAACTGTCCATGCCTATCAAAATTACCAAAATAAATCGGCTTGATAGTCTCCAAAGAATCTCACAGATACTCTTGTACTCCCCCGAATACTTACTAAGCATCTACTATGTATCAGATACTTTTTGGGGGTGCTCACTAATGCCACAGTGAGCAAAGATGACCAATCCCCCATCCTCAGAGCCCTTACAGTCTAATAAGGAGAAGAAAGAGACACATTTAAAGAGCAATATTAAAAATGTTATTAAGACCGGGAGAAGTTTCAGCTTTTAATAGGATGGCCTGGGAAGGATGGGTTGACAAGGTGACACTGGAGCAATGACCCGAAGAAGGAGAGTAAACCATCCTTCTTCAGAAGAGTGGGTAAGCGCACTCATCTAGGGTGTGCCTGCATGTTTGGGGCAGGTGACCAGAGGGGCTGTAGCAAGGAGAGTGGGAGTACCAGTAGAAGCAGTAGAAGTAACCAGAGGGTAGATGCTGTCAGCCCTGGAAGGCTTGTGTAAAAACAATGGCTGTTTGTCCAGAGAGAGTTAGGAAATAGAAGAGTGAGGAAATCTGAATTATATTATGTAAGGGTCATAAAAATTTGTAGGCTGCAAGTGGACCAGGCTGGTGATGGTAGAGGTGATGGGAAATGGTTGGAAGTGAGATGATAGAGAAGTTTCTTCTGTGGGTTGTGGAGTTCCCAAAGTACAGGTTATAGGAAGGAGTAAAGTGCTATATTTGCAAAGTGGCAGAAACTCATACATGTATGAAAAACTGGAAAACTTCTGTGATTAGAAATTTCCTTTTCATTTGGATATATAATAATCCTGTTTATATGGTATTGCTACATGATATATCAGTGGTCCTATTATAGATCATCTGACAGATTTTAAAAGAAAATGAGAAAGAATGTTTATGTAAATTGAGGAAGCTGAAGAATTGGCTAAGGTATTTCATAGACTAATAGTTTGGGATTTTATTCGTAAGTGGTTGGTCAAATGTTTCATTGGCATTCTATCCTTAGGAATAATATATGTTGCTCATGGGGTGCCTGGGTGGTTCAGTGGGTTAAGGAATAATCTATGTTGTTCACAAAATCCAAGGGAGGAGACATGTATAGACGTTGTCCCTGATTTCTGGATGGCCAGTGGCCACTAGGTCAAAATTTGGATGAACTGGTAACATTCAACGATCAGAAGAATTATCTGGAGAGTTCTAGGGAGAGAAGGAGGAAGAGAACAAAGAGGGATTAATATTTATTGAATGTTTACTATATTCTAGAAATCATGCTGCCAGTTTTTATGTTATCTCATTTGACCTCAAAGCACTCCAAAAAGCAGAATAAAGAGGAAAGTAATTAGGAAAAAAGCATGAAAGGTAGAGCAGCAAGGAGACATGAAAAGCAAATAGTTACATGTACCCAAGAAACAGGTTGAGGGGTAGGGAATAAGAAGAGAGAATTAATACTTTTGTATTGCAACTTTATCATATCTGCCTATTAGATTGTTTTGGTAACAGTGTGGTTGTACATGTCAGAGAGAAAGAACTGGTTAGGAGAATGTGGAATAAACAAATTCTAAGAATGACTATGATCTGGAGTATGGCCGTGACTGTGAAATGGTGAGGATAAATTAGATTCAAGAAATATTTCAAACTTAAAGTCAAAGAACTTGGTAATTATGTGGTAGGATTATACATGAACTTTAAAAGAAGAAAGATTTATTATCAAGAATGATTTCACATCTTCAGGATTGGTGACCAGGAAAAGGATATTTACATTAGTAATAATAATAACAATAATACTATTATTAATAATAATAATAAAATAAAAAAGGAGGGAGAGAATGAAAAAGAAAGAGGTGAGGGATTGTTTCCCATAAATGATTCTGTACGTTTGGACATGTTGGTTTTAGAGTTCTGTTTGTTCATACAAAAGGACAAGTAGCTGGACCACAGAGTTCAAATTTGGGATTGGTCCATACAGAAAATATAGTCACAGGTGAGATCATAGGAGTCAATGAAAATAGGTAGGGTTAGAACAAAGTAAAAGACCACAGTCAGCCCTGACAGAAGGAAGAGAAGTTTGTGAAAGAAACTCTGGAGGAGCAATGAAGAGTTTGGGGGAAACTCTTACGAGAGTTGGGGGAAACTTACGAGAGCAACCTGGAAGCCCAGGGAAAGAAAGTTTGAGGAGTAAAGGAGGAGGAGTCAAACAACAAAAATGAAAGACAGTAGTCAGAGAAGGTAAGAACTTGCCTCGAATATTTAGCAGCAAGATATCCTCATGAGCTTGATAAGAAAAGTTTCAGATCAGTGGTGGGGGCAAAAGTGTAATTGCAGTAGTCTAAGGAATGCATTAGGAACAGTTGAAGAAATAGGGAAAAGTAAAGCACTGTATTACTTCTGGTAGGTATAACAATGATCCCTAAAAGTGACCACATCCTAATCTCTAGCACCTGTGAATGTTGCTTGCATTGCAGACCTAAGTTAAGACTCTTATTTTAAAGGGGTAGGAGAAATGGATCCAGGAAGTCAAAAGGAACAAAGAGTCTTGAGTAAGGAAGATTATCCTGCATTGTCTGGGTGTGTTCAGAATAATAACTGGGTCTTTATGAGAGAGAGTCAGAGAAGGAGATGTGAATGATGTTGGGAGCAGAAGGCAGGGGTGTGACTTGCTGGCTTTGTTGAGGGAAAGGGACGACAACTTAAGGAATGTGGGAAAGCTCTAGAAAAATGAATCCTGAGAGCCTCTGAAGATAGACCTGAATTTTGGACTTGCAACCTGTAGAACTTTTTTTTTTTTCATGTTTATTTATATTGGAGAGCGAGCACACGTACATGGGGGAGGGGCAGAGAGGAGACAGAATCCAAAGCAGGCTCCTGGCCCTAGGCTTGAGCTGTCATCACAGAACCCGAAGTAGGGCTCAAACTCACAAATCACAAGATCATGACCTGAACTAAAGTCGGACGCTTAACTCACTGAGCCACCCAGAGCCCCTAGAACTTTAAAATAATAAGTTTGTGTTGTGTTTAGTCACTAGGATATATAGGAAATAATATGTTACTCTTGGCTGTAGAAGAGGACAGAAAAGAAGACAGACAAGAGCACAGAGCACAGAATATAAATGTGTGTGTGTGTGTGTGTGTGTGTGTGTGTGTGTGTGTATTCAAAATCATCAGGGATTCTTGAGACTACTCTTATGAAAATTCTGTAATATGGTAGGATGTTAGATATATCAATAATTTATTGGGCTGTCTTAACTATGTGTGATTGTATAAATAATAATCACTCTGTATGATGATTTTATTCATTTTCTCCAGTACAGGTTTGCCAAGGACTGAAGAAGCAGAGTTAACACCTGTACTTTTGGGTATTTTGATATTTGTGTTCTTGTCACATTTTTATACTCTTCTACAGTCAATTTATTTTATGTATGCAAATTCCCTTCCCATGTTAATTTTAGTTTTATGCATTTTAAAGAAATCTCTGTTCTGAGTGTTCCTTGTAATAATAAGGTGTTCTGTGTTTTTATTGTTGTTGTTTTTTTACTGGTGAAAATAAGTTCCTGTAATTTAATGAGGAATCGTGACACTGTTCAGATGTTCAAAATGAAATGAAAATTCTTTGATTTTTAATTAATTCTTTCTTTGATTCGTTATTGGTCTTCATAATTATCCTAATTCCACAGCCTAAGTATCAGAACAATAACATGTATGTTTCTCAATGTCTGCCAAATGACATAATAACCTGAGAATTGGCCTTGTTTAAAGAAAAGTTCAAGTGTTTGTAATCAAAACAATCAAGAAAAGTTGATTAGATATTAATAATGGAACAGAATTCTCACTGTTCTCATACCAACTCATTCAGACTTTTCTTATTATAGATTATAAACCATAATTATAATTTATAAATATTTTCAATCAAATAATATTTGCCTTTAATAATGATATACAAATCATTCTATGCTAACCTAATACATGCTTTATTCTTTACACTATTGAAGCTGAAGGTTAGTAGCTCATACATCCGCTCCATCTTCACATAAACACAAGTCAAACTTACTTGCCATGATTATAATACAGGTGTTAAGGGACCGGGCTGACCAAGTTTTCTGCATGTACCTGCTGTGTTTATA
Organism: Panthera uncia; assembly: GCF_023721935.1. Classification (NCBI taxonomy): domain Eukaryota; kingdom Metazoa; phylum Chordata; class Mammalia; order Carnivora; family Felidae; genus Panthera; species Panthera uncia. Next base: position 69,249,446 of record NW_026057577.1, read on the forward strand.
GTTGCTCAAATTGAGTTGAGGTATATTCAAAGCAATTTTCTTTAACACTCCCATGAAATTGTGTCTCAAAGTCCAACAGGACTTTTTTTTCTCCAAACAACACTTTGTTTTGTGCGATACTTTCCTCCATGACTTCTTTCCTCTGTGCAGCTGCCTGTGCTGATCCCTTCATCTCAGCTTCTCTCTCCTTCCGCCTGTATTTATCTCAAAGTACAACTTCAAATTGACTGGATTTTTTTCTTCTTTTTGTTTGATTTTAAGGAAGAAAAGTCATGTCCACTTCCTTTTGGGCTTACGGTTACAGCTCTTGGTGAGCTAATCACCCCTCCCTGTTTCAGACTGGAGGAGGCTTATAAATGGGAGGAATCTTTCATCTTCTAACCATTTCCCCTGTGCTCAGTGTGGGCTTTAAGTGGAGCAGACCATCTATGACGACTGAATGAAGAACAGGGTTTTACTCTCCTCTCTTAGTACCTTGCTTTATTTTCAAAAATGCATTGTTCTCTGTCTTCCAATAATTATTCTTGGGGTTTTCTCTCTTGATTAATAATGATCTTTATGTCTTCTTCAGAGTAACATTGCTTTAAAAAGAAATTCTTCATGAGAAATGGGTAAAAGAAGGTAAACATCTTTCAAATCCTAGCTACTCGTCTTTAAAATACCCAGATGTGCTTCCTAGTGTGCCAATTTATGATCATAACTTACTAGTTTATATCAAGTTTCATGTTTCAGGGGAATTACATGGTTTTATCAGAATTTATCTAATTTACTTTTAAAGTCATGTTAATGCTATAAAAATAATTTTTGAAAGTTTGTCCTACATCACTGTTTCTCAAAGTCTAGTCCTCTGACCAGCAGTATTAACAGCACCTGGAAACCTGGCAGAAATGCAAATTTTCAGGCCCCATCCCATATTCACTGAATCAGAAACCCTGGGGATGCAGGCCATTGTGTTTTAACAAGCCCTCCAGATGATTCTGATAAACATTATAGTTTGACAACCACTATGTTAGGTGTTTGTAATATTCACCAAAATAATCAGTGCAAATATTTTTAACTGGATTCAAAATAAAAATGTCATTTAAAAAATGGAAAATGAAATGTTAAAGGTGTTGTTAGGTGCTGAATTGGGTCCTCAAAATCCCTAAGTTGATAACTCGTAAGTACCTTATAACGTGACACTATTTGGAGAGAAGGCCTGTAAAGAAAGAGGCAACTAAGGTTAAATGAGATCACATGGGTTGGCTTTAAGTCAATGCAACCAGTATCCTTATAAGATGAAATGATTAGGAAACAGACATGTGCGTCCCTATAAAAGAAAGATCCTGTGAGACTACGGCGAGTGGGTGGTCTTCTGTGAGACCTGGCAAGCTACCTTACAAGTAACCAAGCACGCAGACTCTGATTTTGTTCTTCGGGACTTTAAAATTGTGAGGAAATAAATTTCTGTTGTTTAGGTTACCCAGTCCATGGTACTGGTTATGGCAGCATTAGCAAATCAATGTAGGTGTATATTTAAGTCTTTGAACTTTTGGAATTAGATTTAAATCTATTCAAGGAGTCCCTTCGCTATTATGAACTGTTATGTCTATGAAAGCTCAAAAATGTAATATTTTAGAAGGAATGATACAAAACCTTATTTTAATTGTTTAGTTATATCCTAGGCTGTGTAAGCCACAAGATTCAAAACGAAGTTGAGAGCAGAGTCAGTAGCTTTTGGCTTCTTAATGTAGTTATCTTTTACATTGTTTATTTTGCGTAATTTTAAAGTAAAAGCTTATTTGCATACCACATCATCCTTTCAGTTTAAGGTCTTTGTTTTTGTTTTTCCCAGTTGCAATGATAGCATTTGTTATTTTGTTTTAAAAAAAATACTTTATTGGAAAATAGTCAGTGTTTTTGTCAATTAGTGCAAAGTATGTTAAAATAGAAAGTGTTTGCCTATGTTTTTTGTTTTTGTTTTGACTGGTGTTAAAAAAAATACGTAGGGCACACACTATTAATAGATTTAATACCATTATAGATTTAAGTGATGTCTGTGTATTGAGTGAATTAGGCCTTAGGTGGATAGAGTTAATGCTCTCTATATGGCTGCTTGTTATGAGCCTTCCTCTGACATATATCTCATAATGGTTCCTGTTGATTGATCTAATTACATACACATGGTTTTATTGGAGCTTTGTGAATCTGGAGATATCCATGTTTGCTTAATGTTCTACAAGCACAATTCAATACCCTTTAGGCTTACCAGGATTGTTTCCATAATCCTTAATTGAGAAAAGTAAGCTTTGAGAATTTTGAAATACCCTGCCTAAATCAAGCTACTGGGCCAGCAAATTTTCCCGTTAGACTTTTTTTTTTTTTTAAGACAAGAACCTTTTTTAATACACATACCCTATTTTTGTGTGAGTGTCATTCTGTAATTAAAAGTAATATATTTAATTTTTGTGAATGTGCAAACAAATGTTCTTGTTTTATGCTTCTTGACTTTCACATCTGGAGAACAAATATTTTGGAAAACATATATGCAAAATAAATTACATCAAGTAACCAGTGAATAGTAGAGTAGTAGTCCTATTTCAATGTAAGCCTAATAATCCTTAAATTCAACATTTTATGTATGGAGATAAATACAGCAGGATTTTATTAATTTAATATTATATTCAATTTAAAATAATTGTAATAAACTTTATTTCATTGACTGCTTTTGAATAGTTGATAGGAATCTGTGAATCTTAGATTTTTCAGTTGTTTTCCATAATGTATCAATATCATTCTGATGTGTGAAACGTGGAATTGTTCTGTGATCTTTTCTCTGTGAGGCTTTAACTATTTTTAATCATTCTTTTATATTACTCGAATAGTTAGGACAAACAGGATTACTCTGTTTTCCACCCACTCCAGTGTTTGGGGGTTTTGAATAACATTTTTTAAACAAAACCTTAGCCCCCTGAAAGCCCAGGACAAACTCAAAGTTTTGGGAAATTTACTTCCACAGATCTAATAAATTTTTCTTGACTGAATGATTTCCCCCTAATCAGATGAATACGTGTTGAGCTCCAGTAAAAGGCTCAAGGGATGGCTGTGTTAGGGCTGAATGGTGGCAGGGGTTGGGGTGAGGGATTGCTAAAAAAGCGGAAAAACAACAAATGAATGATGTTTTTTTAAAAAATGGAAATCATCATATTCTTAAGCAGCCTGAGGAGTTCTCTTTCCTAGTAGTTAATATCCTTGATGGGAGAAAAGTTGTCTGGAAAACTTCAGGAACCTGAAATAACACAATGAGCTCTTGAAGGTAACTGGGTTCATCTGAAGGTTAAGATCAATGGATGTTGATACTTGTGGTATAACTTTAAGGAGTTAGCCTTTCAAAAGGAAAGACAGTTTGATCAATGAAAAGTTAAAAGAGCTTTATAATTTTAGAAAGGGTGAAAAATGAAACCTGACCTGGAATATGTAAGTTGGACTCCAGTGTCAAAATGCATACGTGTTCACTTAAGAACATGTTTTGTCTTGAAACCTTAAGATTGATTCATACTTGACTGCATACAATATTTATTAAGCCTGTATTATTAGGTACTACATTACACACTTAATCCTCTTAGTTTTCACTGTCATGTGTTTGTATCTTTTATCTTCATTTTACAGATGTGAAAACTGAGGCATAAAAAGATTGAGTAATTTGCTCATAGCAGAGGAGTAGAGGCAGGAGTCAATCCTAGATATTTTGATTGAATTTTTATCTCTGAGCAGTATTGCCTAGTTGTGAAATAGTTGAAGGTTTGAACATTAAGAAACTGGGACACCTTTTCTTATCAAACACTACACCAAACTAAACCAAAAAACATTATGTAAGAAATTGGTAGTCTCTGGAACCACATGGAAAACAAAAAAAGATGCCTTACTACTTGGATCTTGATACTCTGCTTTATGTGCTAGTTCCTTTTTAACTATTTTGAGTGTAATAATAGGTAGTTTAAATTTAAGAAGTAATTAGAAAAAATACGGACAGTCTGTATAATCTAGGCTGAAGCACATGTTTTTCCTTTTTTTCCCCATTCAGAACCTTTTTATTTGGACAACACTCTTAAAATTCTTGGCTTTGAATTTAGTCTACATCTCCCTGCCCCACGTTATGACAAAGCCCAAGAATCAGTTTTTAAATGTTAGTGATGTTCAATTGAAAATTTAGGTAGAAATGGAGTTTTTGCCTAAATGTAATATTCGACCTCAAGATGCAGGGGAACACTTGAAATAGCACATGTGTGGCTCTGCTTTAAGTCTGGGTTAACAGTAGTTTTCTTGAAAACACTGGTTAAGTTAACAACATGAAAATGTAGTATGCAGTTGTAGTTAGTGAGTTTGCTTTCTTATGTGCATAATATGAGCTTGTAATGGAAGTAATGTCATATAGTATTTAACTCTGACATTTAGTGTTTGCCCTAGTAGATGGTCTTCCTTTTACTTAAGTGCCATTACTTTTATGTAGTCCATTTTCATTGCATTTAGTCCCATTTTAGTAATAATGCTTGCATGATTTACCAGGCAAATGCAATCTTTGCCCTGAATGGCACAGTGCAAGAAAAAATGGAAGCTGTTAAGAGGCTGAATGGCAAAAAAGTATTATTGACCTATGCTGGCAGCCATGTGTTTCAATTATTTTCAAGAATCCATTTGTCAAATAAGTGAAGCGATGTGGGACGTCAAGTTCAAGCTGGGGTTAGTGCCTTTCTACATCTGATATGATGTATCTTCTGTAGCCATTTAATTGAATTACCCAATTTATTTTTCAAGCAACAATGCTCTACCAAGAGCCATGACATTAAACAATTAAATATGAGTTTAAAAGTCTGCATTTTGTGTAGTTCATCATTCCTCTGCAGCAGAAAGTGAGCTCAAGGGCCTTAGGATTTCTGATTTTTTTTGGTATAGTGTAAAAGCTTAGCTTCTAGGGAACATGTTAACAGTCCCATGTGGAAACATGTTTAAAATACTTCAAAATTATTTTTATCAGAGTGGTGATATACATAGGTGGAGTTTAACTGCAATTACTCAATTCCTTGAGAAAGGACCTTCTATGTGGATAAGCAAACAAGGTTGTGATCACTCTACCTAATTAATGTTCAATGAGTTTGGTTAAGAATGCTATTCTGTTTGAAGTAAATCCCTTTTCTAGATATAGAAGAGAATCCTAGGGAAAAAAATTCCAAAAAAATTATGAAGGAGAAAATGAAGGTAAAGAATACTTAATTTTTCAAATCACTGAAAAATATTCCAGGCCATTATGATTTATAAAGTTGTTGAGAGTTTTAATGGAAAACCATTTGAGTGATTATAACTGTCGTGTCGGTGGCTGATGGGTGGAGGAAGAGAGACAAGGGGAAAAAAATTGAAAGCAACTGCATACTAGCTTTGTATAAGACGACTATTGGGGGGAGAATTTTAATTTTAATTTTTTACTGAGGTACTCTATGGCAAGTGTTAAGAACACTTTATTTTAGGTTTTCTTTTGTTAGACGTACAGATTGGTTTTTGATCTGAGGAGAATAATTACTGAAATGCAGAGAACAGAAGCGACTTATTTTTTTTTTCAATTAACATTCAACAATTAAATTTTAATATGGTCAGGGAATTGTTCAGATCCTTTTGTATAGGGATACTGCACCTTTAATTATCTGCCCTCTGGTGCCAAACCTTTTCTTTGAGTGCTTCCATAAAAGCTTATTGCAGCTAGTTATTGAGCAAATTAGTACTTGAGTTTTGGTGAAAAATGTCTTTATTAGTCCTAAAACCAGAGTCACTGTGCATTCCCAGAAGGCGTGATTTTGTTTGATGAATAAATCTAGTAATTATCCTGCTGTTAGGGCTGTACCGCAAATGTCATAAGCAGATAAACAGAGGGAGTAAGCCTTCCGTAAATTCTCTAATTATCTATGTTGGACTACTTATCGCCTGCAGATGATTTATGAGCATATTGATATATCCTTAAGTATGTTCATTTGAGTTCACAGATGCAAATAATTAAGGCACTAGTCATTTACAAAGGAGGCTTCAGGTCAGGGTCATTTCATTATAAAATTTCAGCCTGGCTTGTACAATAAAACAAGATATAGATAGATACATTCAACTTGACCAGGATATTTCCTAAGAGACACTTAATTTTATTTTTCTTTCTGTATATTTTAGTACTCTCACCCATTATTTTCATAAAATGAGATTTTTGCAACCTTCTATGTCAACTATTTTTTATTAAGAAATATTGTCCTACTTTTAGTATATTTAAATTGCTTGGCAAAGTAACTAGGAAATAACAGATTTTTTGTTTCTGTTAAGAAATTTTTAAAATGTGTTCTTCAAATACAGGTGTCTTACCTTTCTCTGACTATTTGATAAAAAGTAACTGGCTTTTTCTTTTCCGAGTATAGAATATTTTATAAAGAATGTTCCATTCTTACACATAATTAAATAGACTAATAAATCAAATTTAAAATTGCCTCCAAAAATGGTATTCTATTAATAATCAAAGCCAATATACCTGTATATGATAAGAAAAAGAAGTTGAATGTGAGTATTAAAGTATTTGATAATTATTCAACACATTGACATACAGTCTAAGATGAATGATCCTAAGATTTATACCTGGGTGGTACTTGAGCTGTGATATTTGGAAGTATATACAACAGTTAAAAGAGAATATAGACAGTGTAGTGTTTGTTTTAATGTACAAAAAAAGGTGAATCAAAGCCAAATTGTTACTCTGGATATTTTAGAAGAGCTCCATAGAATGCTATGGATGTAATCGTGTACTTGATTGGCTTATGTAAGGAACAAAGATGTTTGTGGCCAAATCCTTAAGGTGAGGGTTAGCATGTAGTTCTTGAAGGCTATGGACAGCGTTCAGAAGGCATCTATTTCAGTTTTGGGCTAATGTATTTCGCATCTGATAAGAGTAAATTGAAAACTTACAGGTACTTAAAAAAAAAAAAAGTGACTCCCTTAGTCTATAAAAGGGCTAGTGGCTTAAATCTCTAGGATCCATCCATTCTACACAGAACCTTTTATAAAATTGATGGGACTTTTGATACTGGAAGTAAATTCTGAACAGAACTGTGACTGGATGAAAATCAAGATTATTACCTTAGTATTTGCTTTAAAAACTAGCAAAGAATATTCCTGCTTAATAGAACAAGATCGTTTTTCCTAAATGGATTACACTAATTTCTTAGGTGCCCTTCCTTGATGACTTTTTTTCCTCCTCAAACCACAAGCACAGGTACTTAGACAACCTAGTCTACCCCTCTACACTGTTCTTGTGTAATTGATCACATTTGCTTGCTTGGAATTCAATGCATCAGACTGGTGTTTTCTTCGATGATGGACTAAATGGCTAAGGATTTGGAAGCTGAGTAAAAAGAAAAATCCAGTAAACTTTTATTTCAGCTTGTCTGTACAGATCCACTGAATTCCAATTCACTTTGAAAAATTATCCTACACAGAACTGCAGAAGTGCATGTTACCCTACAAATAGTTTCACTAGTAAGATCTAAAAACAAAATGTTGGAATCTTCCCCCCCCCAACATACACATCCCCCCAAAAACCCCCTTTTTACATCTCTAGCAATTCTTCACAAACATTGACTTCTTAATAAGTATCACCTCTTTTAAAATTCCTTCATGGAAAATTGTTCTCGCAGATTTTCCCTAAATGAGGTGAAATACTATTGACAATAGTTGAATATTATCAGGAAAACCAAAAATAAAAATTTGGGGAAGTAGAAAACGAATGGTAAGTTACATCCTCAAAGTTAGTGTTTTATAAAATAAAGTTAACACTCTGAATGTTATTTCAGTATATAAAAATTAAACACCTAGAAAAAGTGTTCTGATTCCATTCCATTTTCCCTGATAGCATTGTGTCTAATACACTCCTACTCCTGAGTTTAAGATGCTTTCTACTCAAATTCCTCATTCTCATCACATGGTTCTCTAAAAGAGGAACTCTAGAAATGAGGATTTTCTTCATTCTTACATGGCTACTTTGTTTGATATCCTTCTAGTCGAGCTCTCACATAGGTTACCGTAAGGAGACTTTCTAGGGCATAGCTGTTAGGACGTGGCTGATAAATTCCGGTAAAGAAATAAAATGAATCTGATATTATACAACTATTAAAGAGTATTTTGGGGTTTATGTTGAAAAACAAAGTGCTGACTAAATAACATAGGTTACATATAATAGATGTGTATCTATGGATATATATTCTAAAAATTTGTTGATTCATGGTAATAGTTCCTGAACAAACTTGATGCTTTTTGAGAAGATGAGGGAAAAAAAAAAAGTATTGTACAATTGCAGTGTGCCTAAAATTGTGCTGAAATTGTGATGTCTCCGATCACTGGAATTGACTCAGACATCGTGCACACTAAAAATTATATCATGAGAAACTTTACTCTGAAGATGAGCTGTGCAGGACAATAATTCCACTGTTTGGATTGCAGCCACCACACTGCTGGATAGCTGGAAGGCAGAAAAGGGTCCTGCATATGTCACAGAGATCTAAGGCAATTCTTTTTGGCTTTCTGAAGTTGACTTTGTGGTATTGGGGTCAGAATGTTTTCATCTCTTGACAAATCCTTCAGAGAAATAATTTAGTCATCACTCTTAGCTTAAGAAGTCTCCCCCAAATTGCTGAATTTTCAGTCGTATATGGTGCCTATCTTTAAATAGAAAAGACAAAAAAAAAAAAACACTGAAAACGCTTGCAATTATAAAGTGGCTTATAAAATGATTATTTCATTTACTTTGTCTCTCTCTTTCTCAAAATACTTCAACACCCTTTCATTTAATGTTTTCTGTCTGAAACTGAGATGCATAGAGAAAAAGGTAAATAACAGTCTTTCTGGGCAGTCACTGTCATCAGCTTATTTTTATGGGTAGTAAATTTACTTTCAAATCAAGCACAGTGAAGAACAAAATGTGGTGCTAGAATTTAAATAGCAATATATCACTTGATGAGTGTTCCTATATAAAATAGAATCCAATCCTACTGGACCTGTGATAGGACTATTAACTGACCTACAAGGATAAAAGCACAAAGGTATATCTCTAATTCCCTTGCTCTCTGCCCAAGTGAACATTTTTCAAAAGCGCTAACTAGTTAGAATCATTGATTTTCCTCTTTGCTATTCTAGGATTCTCACCAGGATTTGAGCTTACTCCTATTAGCATGACTTCATTAAATCCCACAGTTTATCACAGAGGAAACCTTCCTAGTAAGGTAGAAAATGGAAGTTCAGGAATACCACAGATGATAATTTGCAGATTGTATAATAATCTTGTTACATCTTAAAAAAAACACAAGCAAAACCCCCTTGAAGCTCATAATAACATCATAACCCTGAAAGCTGTGATTCTTTTTATACACCCAGTTTAGCTATACTGTTAACTTCCTATCACTTTTTGTAATCACAACGTGATTACCTTGATACACAAAAATTTTACTGGTTTGCAAAGCTGAACCTTAGAACTATTTTGATGACACATTCTTGAAATTTTATGCAGTTCTTAAAAAAATGGTTTCATTTGTTTTTACCTCTAGAAGTAAACATGTACAAGAAAGTTTGTGAACTACAATGCCAATCATTTCCATTCTTCTTAGACTATGGGTCTTTGTTTACTGAATAATGGGGGGAAATCACCTCTACTTTTTAGAACTGCCAGTTTCTTGGTTGCTTATCATTCCTATTGTCCTCAGGATTTTTTGCTCAGTTGTCTTTTGCCGGCTCCATCTTTTCCATCAGCTCTACAAATAGACAATTTATAGTTTATGCGTGTTTTTATTTGAATTTTTTGTATGTATGTGCTTATTTTCTCATCCCTTTTGGATCTTACCCAGTGGCAATACATCATCTACTGTCCATTTACTAGTATGACAGATTCTATTTCTCTTGTATCAGCTTTTCTCCTGAACATGTTACCTGCATTTCCACCAGAACAGGTGCACCCCCTGCATTTGAAAAGTAACATTTATATTGTCTGCCAAAACTCAATCCTCGAACTGTTTCTTCTCTTCAAGGTACAAACATTGGGATTCTTAGCTAATTTGGTTCCTTCACTCCCTACTTTGAGTCACCTGCCAAAGATGGATGTATCCTCAATATCTGATGGTTGAGTCATTCACTGTTGACACCCTAAACCTTTTAAAAGCATTCTGTATAGCGAATCTACTCAATTAACTGGAATGGAAAACCTTTCACTTGAGTTAAGGACACACGCTTGTTAATGAGTTAACACTGCATGTAGAGGTGACAAAAGTACTTGGGAAGTATACATGGGCAAATTAGGTAAATTCCCTTAAGTTTGTTAATCTGGGCTATTGGAATAGCTTCTTTGCTTTTCTACTGGATGCAAAATCTTCTCTAAACTATTTCCCTTCTTTGATTGGAACTAGAGTATTTCCCAGAGACGGCATCTTTTCTTGGGTTCCTCTTGCATAAGCAGGAACACATACATAATCTGGATCACTGAATAGATTTCAGGTGTCCATGGAACACTAGAAGACTAAGTAACTGGGTAGAAGTGTAGGTAAGTACATTTCTGGAAGAGGTCATTAGGTATGAACCCACAAAAACAATTAAAGTACTACCAACCAACAATAGAAAAGAGAAGCTTCTTAGGACCTATATATACAATTGTAAACTGGCCATATTGTTCTTGTCAGCTCTTCTGCCTCCATCTTCCCATTAAATGAATCCTCGTCCCGGGCACATGATGTTTCCCAAATATTCTGCACTTTTTAAAAATGGTTTATTTTGGGAGAGACAGAGCACGTGTGTGCATACATGCATGCCCACAATCGGGGGAGGGGCAGAGATACAGACAAAGTGGGAGAGTGAGAATCCCAAGCAGGTCCATGCTGTCCTTGCAGAGCCCCACGTGCAGTTGGATCTCATGAACTGAACCATGAGATCATTTCCTGAGCCAAAATCAAGAGTCGGATGCTTAACTGGCTGAGCGTCCCAGATGTCCCCCAAATACTCTGCATTTTTTAAATGTCTTTGTGCCTTTGCAGATACTGTTACATAACATGTCTGTGTGTAAAGATTCTTTAGACCATTCCTATGAGAAACTCCAGGAGTGTTTGCCACTAGATTTTTTTCCTGTTGGATAGTTTCTTTTTTTTTTTGTCTAGGTTTGCAAGGTTTTGAAAGAAGACAGTGTCCTAGTACAGGAATAAGAAATTGATATCCTGGGGTAGAGCTATGGAACTGATGAGGATAACACAGTGCCTGGACTTTGACGTGGAAGAATCATTTGGATCCAGTGACAGTCTAAAGATGATACCAATCTGGAAATCAGCTGTGCTGTTCATAATATTAAGAAAGGAGAAAGTAGGTTTGGAGGAAGCAGGGACCAGCATAATGAAATCTTTATTGGACCCTGTAAGAATCTCAAAATATCAGATTAAAAATTAACAATTTTGAATAATGTTTTGAAGTTAATAGAAGTTAACTTGTCGATAGAAGCATATCAATAAATACAGGACTAAAAGGGAAATGTGACAGATAATGCACACGAATATACATTGAGCCTTTACTATATGCTAGGAATGGTACCAAGCATCATCTCCTTTAATTACATAACAACCTGAAAAGATAGTTATTGTTACTAACCCAATATCACAAGTAAAGAAGCTGAGGCTTTGAGAATTTAAAAACCTTGCCCCAAATCCATACAGCTAGAAAGAGGCGACTTTTATTCCAACTTCCATATTTTCAGTCAGTACTATTAAATTGTGTTTGTTTTAGGCTATTAGATTAACATTTTTCACAACTTTATTTCTTCTTAAGATTTTAACAATGTATTTTACATTGGCTTCCATCTTGATGTGTTATTAAAGACTCAACAGCCCTTCAGAAAAACAGTATGGAAGTGTATCTGTTCCCTTGAAGTGTTGAGAATTTATTCTCTTGCATTGCTGAGAGTTTGTTCTCCACTTCCCTTTGATTAGTTTTCTTAAAAATACAATCAGAACTGTATTATTGATCTTAACTAGTACCTAAGTTATTTGTAAAGTCATTTTAGTATTCTCTGCAATTGTTTCATTTTTAGCTTAATATTTACAACTCTAATTTTGTTAGTGGAATTTTAACATACAATAGCTTAGTTTTTCCTAGTAACATTTTGATTTGTGGAATCAATCTGTGTATTTGAGTTGATTCTCATTCCAAAGTTTTTGGGACAAATTATGATATTGTGTGTGTGTGTGTGTGTGTGTGTGTGTACGTGCGTATGCGCACGTGTTTGCAGTTAATAAGCTTAAATACTAGGGGGGAAAACAGTGGAAAGATCATACCACAGATAATTAATAAAAATCAATTAGTTTGTTAATGAGTACTCTGTCAGTACCCAAGGTGGCAGAAACCAGCTGGGGGAAAGAAATCAGGATCCCTGAATAGGACATTTAGAATGCCTGAGTCCTGCTGAGAATTTGAGAGGAAATAACTAGAAGAAGCACTACTTGGGTTAAAAGTAGCTAAATTTCCTCTTGAGATTGCAATTCCTATAGCTAATAAATCTAGTAAAAAAGTGATTCACCTTTAGTATATGCCATAAAGCATTTTCTGAGGCCTTAAGTACATTGCTCACTGCCCTGTATTAAAAACAAACCCATAGTTGTAAATGTCAATGACTAGGAATATTAGAGCCCTTGCATCTTTCTTATGTTAGCAGAAAAGCTGGAAGCACCCATTACCTCTTATATGACTTTTTACATTGTATTTATATAAATGGCAAAAGTCAAACATGAGCTGACAGGGAAATACAATATCTGTCTTCCAATGGTCCTTGGATGAAAAAACAGAAAATTCTAGTAATAACAATTGACCTTCATAGAAAGTTTTTCAAACCAACTCATTGTTTCTATTGTTAATTATATTTAAGATTATTTCTTCTCTACCCTATATAATTAAGGATTATTTATGGGAGGAATCCAGAAGAGGCGATCAACATAAAAACAAATTAATTCCATTTGATATATCTTCCTTAATAAATTGGGAAGAAAAAAAAAGGATTCCACTAAGCTTAAAGTTTTTACATGTAGTTTGTGTGTGTGTGTGTGTGTGTGTGTGTGTGCGTGTGTGTGTATATATGTGTGTGTGTGTATATATATATATATATATAGTTGGAAATAGGCACAGTTTTCCAACAATTGTAATGAATTTCAATAATTGTCTTCTGGACAAAGGACAAAGTCTCAAAGATGTTTTAAGTATTGGTTACTCTTAAAGCAAGAGTGGTTCCAAATTCTGTGAGGTGAATAGAATAAGATAAATACTGTTTCTGTTAAAAAAAATTTTACCTAATAAATTACTTTGAATAGGAGTTAGACTCCTAGGGGTAAAAAGAGCATTGATTTGATTTACTCAACTAGTTAGCTTTCGTAGATAACATGTCCCCCATGTTCCCTTAATTACTAGCAAAATTCCTTTGTAGTGAAATGAGAGAGATTACACATTGGTAGGAGGGGAAAATGGACTGAATCCAGACAAAGAAATGACTTACCTGACCTAAGACTGTTTTTAGTTAACAAAATCATTTATCCCTCAAATATATGCTACAGTTCTCTCTATAATATGCACAACTCTGTGCTTGAAAATCACATTTGTACAATGAGCAAAAGTGGCACCCATACTCATTTAAGTAAATCAGGTTACAGTTTTCTTCTTAGTGCTCTCTTAATATCAAGATATTTCTTCTTTTTGCTCTAGTACATTTTTAATTTCCTAGGAGGCAACAGTAATAGTCTCAGTTCCATGACCTTACATTTCTTGTAATGTGTGGGACTTTTCAAATGTTCTGGCTTCTGGGTACATATAAAATACAATTAGGCTTTATTTCAAAATATGTTGAAAAATGAACACCTTGATATTCATTTTAGGAATATAGAGATATTCACACACAAAAGAATTCATCTGTGAATATGTGAATTTTTAGAGCACACAAGTTGTTGAATCTTTTATTTTCCGTTTAACCTTTGCTATTCAGTCAATAAATTAAATAACATTGTTCATACCCATTAAGTAGTTGTATAATTTTTTTTGTTGTTGAACTGAACAGAAGCAATTTTGTTTTGAGGCCACTTCTGAGTTCTCTGAAGTCATGTGAACCTGAAGAGACAAACTGGCTATGTATGTGGGACGATGGGGGTCACCATCTAACCTTGTTCAGAGGTGCACCGCCCCATGAGAAACTGACAAAGATACCTCTAACTTATCCCCAGAATTAAAATTTAATACAGAAAATTAAAATTGACAGCTTCTGGAATGCATTTCAACTTTAGCCCCTAAATACCAGAAATTTTGACATGGGCCATATCTGATTTTACACCTTATTTTTAAAAATGAGTAAAGTGAGGTCCTCAGTTAATTACTGGGAGATGTACAATTTAACCAATAGGCTCTGACATTGGAATGTTGATGTTTAAATGTGTGCTTTATTTACAGGATACTTGGACAAACTTAAACCTCTGTATTTTTGTCTCATTCATCTGAAAATGATGACTATCTCAGAGGGTTGTTGTGATGATTAAGACAAGTTAATATTTTAAAGATCTTGCAACAATACATAGTACATAGTAAGTGCTATATAAGTGTTGGCAAAATAAATCATTTAATCATGTTAATGCACTCAGAACATACAGATCTTTCCTTTTGAAAGACTTCTAATCCCTGAAGCTGATAGATGTAAACATTTATTCCTTCACTCAATGTTAGATACTGCATTGTTAATTGAGCAAATTATGGAATTTTTGTTTCGAACACTTTATGGACTTCAGCACTTGGCAGGATGAATGTTAGTCAAAGGAAGTTACTAAAAAAACTATTTGCCCTAAGAAGTCATACTGGGTTTGAAGAGATAAAAACACACATGAACAAGTACAATGCAATGTGATTGGTACTGTGAAATTCATGCTTCTAATATACAATGTGATTGGTGTTGGAAAAGCTGTGAATTTTGACTTGAAGGAAAATATCACAAAGGATTTTCAGTAGTGCTTGAAGTATGTTGTATGGAAACCAATTTGACAATAAATTTCATATTAAAAAATAGCTATAAGAGAAAAGAAAAGAAATACTTAGAGTGAAGAGAAAGTGCAAACAAAGGATGGGTGAGATGTCAGCTTGGTGAGCCCTGCTCTCCTACTTGATCACTCAGGGGTCTGGTTAAAGAAGCAGCCCAGTGTGAGACATTTCCACTCTCCTGCAAAAAGAAAGAGCAAGAAGACGAGCCAAACCACTGTGTGCGATCACAGTCGCAACTTCTCTTTAAATGTGGGATGTGTAACACTTCCACATGTGTTATCAAAGGAGGTCACATGGCCAAGCCTAAAATTGATGAGGTAGGCATCAATATTTAAGAGTACTACATACTTTGTAAGAGAACTAGGTCTTTTAAGAATAAGCAGGTGTTATAATCTCCTTGTGGGGAGAAAGGCAGTGAGCAACCAGGAATAATGTAAAGTATTAGAAATTTTTAGGGAATTACAGAACATTGTAGTCAGAGTACAGACTATAAATTGTGTTGAATAGGAAGAGTGAAAATAAGAATGATAAATGCTGCCAGATTGTGGGATATGTCCTGTATCTTGGTAAAAATTTTTTGATTTACCCATGATCAGAAATGGATTTTTAGAAATAACCTGGTTTAAGAGTGGGGGAAGGCCTGTACAAGGTGAAAATGGAGGCATGGAGTCTACTTAAAGACTGAGAGAAAGTGGTTGTGGGAAGGAGCTTACAAAATAAATTCAGAGTATTTGGAAAAAGCAGAAATGACAGACCCAGGACAGTTGTGGAAGGTGAAGAGTAAGAATTTTGAAAGAAAAATGTAAAATTACAAGAATTTCAGCCTGGACAGTTAAATAATGAGATTGAATGAGCCAAGAAATAAGGGGGAAAAATCAGTCATTATTGGCATAGAAGAGGAGTGGGATTATTCTGTCAAGGTCAGGGTGTAGATAAGATGAAGGAGGGCTTCAGAGAATGGAACTTCTGAGCTCACTTCACAAAAAACGGAGTGGCTGCAGTGAAGGATGTTCCTGGCAAAGGGAACAATGTATGGCAATGCAGATGACATTAAAGCATGCTGTGTTCAGAAATGTCAAGATAGTTATGACCACACAAATGATACTTGAAATCAAAGAAAATCATGAAGTACTGAAATACAGAGTCTCAGTGCTTGTCCATTCTTTATCTGTCTTTAATCTCAGACTGTAAGAGTACATGCAAAGTGAGAATGACCTAATTGGGTAAAAGAACAAGGTATAAAAACTCTTGACTGATGGGTTAAACTCAAGGTTAAAGGCCAACTGGAAATCAAGTTTATTTCATAAAATGAATTATGAAAATGAAAAATGTTGAGAAGGAAATAAATTTGAAACAAATATTTCTAATGTTTGAACATAAATCTCTGGTATTGACCTTATTTTTACTTGAGAATTTTTTTTTTTTAGAATCAGAGAAACTGTCACACATAGAAATTGGTATCAACAATTACTGCTGGGTCTCTGTCTTAAGTTAGCCTTCATGATTATGTGGACCATTTCAATGTTCAGTGTAGTTGATGTAACCAGAGTCAATATTAATACTGTAAAAATCCTATGCCATTCTCATATAATGCTAACATAAGAAACTTAATAAAATTTTAAAAAGTAAAATTACTATTTTAAAACGAGGGCAGTTAGCTAATTGGGGTGGAAATGGGCAAGTCAGGAAAATCATAATGGATTTACAATAATCCAGAGTTAGATTCTCCCCTTAATACTTGCAGAAATTCATTTGGAAAAATTAGTAACTTTTTGCATTGTAACTCAAGTTTGGTTGTGAGAAACTAAACTCCTAAAACACTAAATGATGAACAATAGTATTCACTTATTCACTTAGAAAATACTAGTGATTTATAAATTTTCTTCCATGTAGTTGTCCACAAAAAGGAACATCTTCTGAGAGAACACTGTGTGCTTTGCATCAACATGAAGGAAATACGTGACTTTGAATTTCTATCAAACTAAGTGAACTGGACAAAATAGCATTCTGTAGTCTGAAGACAATTTTATCTGTGTACCAACTATTGATTGAATTACTGAGCCCCTTTCCTGCTACAGTGACTCAGGAGTTAAAGGGATGGGAACAGAAATCTTAAAACAGTGTTTCTGATTCTTAAGAAGGAATTTTGGAAACCTTGGCAAAATGAACGAGCTGCTAATCCTTAATTCTCCTTTTCTAATATGGTCCATGAAGATTTCACTACTGTTAGCAGCTTGTTAAAGTTAGGTGAATTGTGGCTCATTCCCGAGAACACCTCTCAGATGCTTAGTGTATCTAAGAAGTAAGTATAACTCTTCGTTGAAAGAAACTTGGACTCTGTGTAGTACCAGGTTTATAGACCATGCACTGCTGTATTTTTTTGGTCTCCTTTGTTTTGGGTACTGACAGGTTAAACTTTAAAGGTTAATTTTGTCTGATCTGTGTTTAAGTACAGGCTATATTTCATTATAGCTTCCAATTAATACTGCATATCTAAAACTCTTGCCAATGGATATATTTGAAAATTCAGAATAATTCAGGTAAAAAAAAAAAAAACCACATAGGCTATATATACTTCACAGACCGAATGTGGTGGGAGCTCTACTGCATAATAATTGGAAAAAAAGTATGTGGGTAAGATGTGTATGTATGTACCCTTCTATTGTTTGTTCAGGTTAAGTTTTTACCAGGGGAGTCTGCTGTGTCAAACTTGAAGAAGATGATCTTACATACGTTGAGTCTCGTTTGTTGGTAGGTTTGTTGGTTTGGTTTTGACTTTGGGTCACAGCTGGGCAATTCAGATTGTAGCTTTTTTTCACTTAGTCATTAACCAAGTATTTGAGACCCTATTCCTACTTTGTACCAGATATTATGACTATATGTGAAGATTATGGTCACAAGCTTCTTTTTAATACTGACAATATGTGTGTTTTTTCTAAGTTGAAGACCTATCGCCGTAGTATGTGGGAAAATACAGCTATGTCTCATTTGGGATGTCCATTTTGTGGTATGTCTTTACAAGTTTGATCACGATTAATGAGCTGAGACTTTTCCTGGAGATTTTTACCTTACTTTCAAAGAGGCTGGGGAAGCCCAAGGGCCCTATCTCCTGTGCCAATAGCAAGAACAGTAGCAAGTTTTGCTATAATTGATTATGAATGTCTCCAGCTCCTGGCAAAGTAGAAGAACAGCATGTCCATATCCTTGTGAGGATAGAGCAGAAGTTAAAATGAAAACAGGACATGGCAAAGGTAAAGTGAAAGATTTTGCTATTAGGCTAGTGCTTTGATCTTAAAGATTCAAATGTATCTATTACCCTACATCTGTGAGAATGCATTAAAAGGTTAATGAAGTGTGGTACCTTTTTTTGGAGTTATAACTAACTTGGCATTTGAGCAAATAGGAAGAATTTTTTGTACTGTGGACTGTCTTAGGAAATTGCCGGGGGTGGGGTGGGGTGGATGAGATGCCTTTACGATTTATTTTAGAACATAAAGTACCTTAAAACCGCTCTACACAATTTGAGGGCTGTTTCAAAGGAACTAGGCAGAGCTAATCCTGTTTAAAAAGAAATTGGGAAGGCTTGAGAAAATCCCTAATAGGAGAAATCAGGACACTATGGTAGTATGATTTATATACAATTGATAGACCTTTGAATGAAATAGACACCATTTTAATGATTTCAGAAAGACAACTGCTTCACGGCAGTCTGAGGCATAAGGCTCCCACCATAAGACTGCATATAATAGTGATACTGCCATGGGTTAAATGAGCAGAGCTTGAAGTATTATTTTTTTTAAAAATTGAAAGGTTGTGGCAGTAATAAAAAGGTTGAATGGTAATGCCTCTAATTGAACAGTAAGGCCTCTTCCCTATTAAGTCACTCTTTCATCTGTCTTTTTAATTATTTCATTATCATTTTGTACTGCAGTTCACAATGAAATGACCATTTGTGTTTAAGTGAAAGCTAATTATTAGGACTGAATTATTGTGCAGTTTATTGATCCCAATGGTGGATTAAGGGCTTTAAGTTCGTCTAGACAGAATAGTTAGCAAAATGACAAAAGGAAACATATAAGACCCTTGGGAAGAATCCCTATGCTCCATAAGCAATTAATGCCTGCCAGGTAATGGAATTTAAGTTTATACTAAATCCAGCAGAGCTTTGACATTTCAACTGCCTTATAAACACATTAGTCTAATGAATTAAGACTTATGAATTGTGTTTAGACACAAGGAGGAATAGTAAGTCCAGGATATTTTTAGCTATCCATTGATTGAATGAAAAATAGATCATTTTCTCTCTGAATTTGATGAAAAATGGAATGTATTCTTTTTTGTGTTTATCTCTGTTCATTCTGTTCTCTATTGATGGATGTGTATTAACAATTTCCATTTGCCGGAGAACACTAATCTACCTTATGGATGTGAAAAGTATGCAGTGATAAACCAAGAAAAGAAAAAAATATACATATACTGCTGAGTAAGAAGCCACACAGCCCATTCATCTCAATGCAGTGCTGGACATTTTTTAAAGCCATCTGTCATTATGGTGATGAGCAAGCCCCAGTCTGAGCTAATGATGGAACCCATTACTGTTATTTATAAGAGCATATCCTTGGGTGGACTTGGAGATCTTAGTCAATCCTTCAGTTACATGACTTTTCCTGAAGTGCTATGTTCAAAGCTCTATTGACAACATGGCATAAATCAAAGTTTTGGGAAAATCGCTAAAGCTCTTCTGATAGTAATAAAGCTTTTGACAACAACTCCAGGATATAATTAGAAAGCAATTAAGATCAAGGTGGTATTATAGAGTGACAAAATGAGAGTATTTTTCTTTCCCATCTTCATTTTAAGCCTTCCCCCTCCACCAAAATCTATTTGAGGGTACCAACCATGATTATTTAAGACCCAAATAACAGATAATTAAGTTGTGTAACACAAATCGGGTACATTTTACTTGTCCAGACTTCTCTGGTTGAAGTCTTTTCTCACTAGGAAGATCTTAAACATGTTAAGAAGAGTCTTGTGTGTGCCTTAAAAATACAAATACATATATCATGTCAAGGACTATTCAGTGAAGAGGCATCCATACTAGATAGCCAGAGGCACAGTTTAAATATTAAAGTACATTTATACAGAATATATTTTAGTTGCTCATCATGTAAGTTTGAGTTAAATTGAAGGCATTCATATGCACAAGATAAAATCTATTTAGCAATTGCAAAAATGTTTGCTCCATTATATTTATGCACAATTTTATTGCTTGCATTTGACAGTGGCAAAGTAGCTAGTTTAATAAGCAAGCATAAGTTTTTATAGCAATGGTTATGGACTTTTATGGTATTTAAACTAGATTAATCAGTGAAGTATGATAAAGTTGAAGGATTAAACAGACTGTGTGCACTTAAATATAAAACACTAATGGGGAAATCTTGCACGAGGCAATATTTGTTATTATGAAAATATAATAAAAGGATAATTGGTGGGGTTCTTTCTAGGAAAAGGATGGGTTTTCTCAGCTTAAGAAGTCAAATTAATGCCTAGGGAAATAGGGCATCCTTCTTATATGTAGACACTGTGCCACCTACATGAGAGTCATTTGATTTTTAAACCCTAAAATAAAACTTACGCCTTACATTATGCCACTATACAACTGAATTAAAAAATGTGATCCTAGAGAAAAAGCTTCGGAGCATTTTGCTAATTTTATCTTTGTGAAATTTCATGTATGCCCCTGGATATACATAGTCAAATGTTGACTTACGATACATTTGCAATATTGGAAGACTTTGTGTCTTCTTTGGGTGGAAAAAATACTTGGAATGAACAAGGTTAGAAACTATTTTTTCAGATGTTTGAAGTTTGAATACCTCAAATTTATTGGTAAGGGTTCGGAGTAAACATTTAAATAGTATTAATTGACTTAAAAATTTTCTAACTGAAGTTGTAGCTTAACTCATGTTCTTAACAGTCGAAAATAACAAATACTTATTACCTCATAGTTTGTGTGGATCAGAAATCCAGGAAGAGCTTAGCTGGGTTTCTCTGGACAAGGAGGTCCTTGAAGTTGTTTTTAAGCTGCCAAGAAGGGTTACAGTCTGACCTAAAGCCTTGTTGTCTTTTTTTTTTTTTTTAATATTTATTTATTTTTGAAGGAGAGAGAGAGAGACAGAGTGTGAGCTGAGGAGGGGCAGAGAGAGAGGGAGACACAGAATCTGAAGCAGGCTCCAGGCTCTGGACTGTCAGCACAGAGCCCTACACGGGGCTCGAACTCACAAGCAGTTAGATCATGACCAGAGCCGAAGTCGGTCGTCCGACCGACTGAGCCACCCAGGTGCCCCAACCTTGTCTTTTTCTGAACTCATGTGGCTATTCTCAAAGTCCACTTTGTTGGTGGCTATTGACCATGGAATTCCCTCCGTTCTTTGCTACATGGGCCTCTCCACAAGGCAGCTCACAACATGACAGTTGCCTTCAGACTATAAAAACAAGACAGAGTGACCCCAAGATGGAAGCCACAGTCTTTTTAGAACCTAAAATAAACTTATGTCTCATTACTTCTGCTATTATCTTTGGTTAGAAGTGAGGGGATAGGTCCAATACTCTCAGGGGAGAGGATCAATGAGGTATGCACACCAGGAGGAGGGGATCATCGTGGTGTCTCTTAAAGACTGCCTAAAATTAAAGCTAATGGCCTAGCCAAAGACACAGGCAACTGTTAAAGTAGAATGCTCTGTCACAATAAAAGTGTGTACAGAGTGCATTCACAGGAAGCCTATCTTGACAGACTGAGTGTTAGAGGTACTTGCAAGTGCAAAAGATGTTCACAGAGAATTTAGACTGATTAGCAGCCAGCAGCATATGTGGAAGTGGCAGAAACGTGAATGTCAGGTAGAGAGGGGTATGTAAGAAGGCTTGCAAGTAAATGACAGGTTGATGGCTGCAGCTAGAACACAGCCTCTAATATGAGGAAGGGTGGGAAATTAGGCTTATATAGGTAGGTTGCAGCCAAGAACATTGTATGTTAAACTTGGGGTTTGAAATTTGTCCTTAAGTCAGGGAAGGCATTTATAATCATAAGCATGATCAGTTTCGTCTTTGACCACTATGGCAATCATTTAAGAATAGATTCAAGAGGGGTGCCTGGGTGGCTCGGTCGGTTAAGCGTCCGACTTCGGCTCAGGTCATGATCTCACGGTCCGTGAGTTCGAGCCCCGCGTCAGGCTCTGTGCTGACAGCTCAGAGCCTGGAGCCTGTTTCAGATTCTGTGTCTCCTTCTCTCTCTGCCCCTCCCCTGTTCATGCTCTGTCTCTCTCTGTCTCAAAAATAAATAAACGTTAAAAAAATTAAAAAAAAAAAGAATAGATTCAAGATAAAAGGACTGGTTAGGTGACTTTGTGAGACAAAAACTTGAACACAGGGTCAGTAATAGTGAGAATGCAGAGAATGACATGAAACTATAGCTAGTAGGTAGGTAAAGAAGAGCTACAGTGGGAATTGGATATGAGGCAATAAAAAGGAAATCAATAAGGTACATGTGGAATAAACCACAATGAGTAATGTGCTATGTTTAGAGAAAGGGCTTGAGTTTTTGAGAAAAGGAAGCAAAAGTGTTGTTACTTGAGGTGGTGGTTATTTAATACAGCTAAACTAACTTAAGGCTTGGACATCTGAGAAAAGAAGGCTGAGTATTAAAAAAAGTCATGGAAGGGCACTGGCACGATAAATGAAATTTGATTAGAAATAAGGCTCTATTATAAGTTATCAGATGATGCATAAACTGGTATGATATATACTCCTATTCCAAGAAATCGTGCAGTAAGGAGATGAATTCTGTGTTATTCACACACACTCATTTTCATCCTTTTGGTCTTGGAGGAATTACATCAACTTTCATAATGTGGATATGAGAAAATGGGTAAGAATGAGATAGGGCACCCAATGGTGACAACACTGATGAGAAGATTCGAACACACGTAAATAAGCCTTGGAACGAGAGATACTGCTGTTCACCCACCACTTACTGAGGTTCTCCAAATCCAAAAATAATGAATGATACAAATTTCCAGACAATTAATTCATGATTACAGTGTACCTGTCAAGTATTTCTTGATTATAAGTGATGCCTGTAATGGAGTGAAAGCAAAGCGGTACTATGTTGTCAGGGAAGGATAATAACAAAATTGATCTCCAAGCTTCATGTCTTTATATGAACCAGAATGGTATCCATCGTTTTGTACACTTCGCAGGGTATTGGGGCACTTGACAAAGATAGTGTATGAAATAATGCAGTATATGAACATCAAAGAAAAATGAATTATATTTCTGTAGAAAATACAGTAAGTACTTGCCCTCTATCAAACCAGAAAGGCTAAGCCTTTGGTTCTGAGGTGTGTTACATCATGGAATCAGCTTTTTAAAATGCATGTAAAAATGATGGGTACATCAAGAAGCTCAGCTGAACAATGAACCTAGTAGTTGTCTGGAAACTTACATTGAATTCCTAAGGTCTTTAAGCATAACATAAATAAAAAAAAATGTGTATATATACCATTAGTTAAATATTGATGTTTTATCTTTAAGAAAAACCACGATGCCTTCTAAAACATTTAATCAAATGAATGGCAAGCATATATGGTCATATATTTTACATTCTTGCATGAAAATAAGGAAAAGTGAATGTAAATCACAGAGGTTAATCCAGGACTAAAATTAGACATCATGAGTTTGATTCTTGGTTTCACTGCTTCGTAACTAGATGATTTTTGGAGAGTAACTTCCTTAAGACTTAGACATTGGCAAAATAGGATTAACAATGGTATGTATTTCAAAGGACATTGTATAGCTTAAATGAGTAACGTATTGAAAACCGTGAAAACAATGACTAGAGATTAAATGCACTTAATACATTTCAGTTATTGTATAATGAACTTTGTTTTCAAATAATGCTTAGTTTTTTTACTTTCTCTTTTTGTTTTTCTGCTTTATAACAGAAAGCTTAGGATGATTATTAAAGAATATTTACGTGAGAAACTATAATGTGCTTTAAATAAAATTAATGCTCTAATTTGTCAGAGCACATATTAGCTATTCATATTACCTGCTTTTATTTATTAAATCAATATTGGGTGCCTGCTATCTTCTAAACGACGAGGTAAAACGTTAGGGCTACAGTCATGAGCAAAACCATACATAATCCCTGCCCTTATGAAGTTTATAGCCTATCAGAAGATACAGCTGCTAAGAACCCAAAAGCTGAAAAACTGAAACGGTGACCTGGTTATGGAATTTGCTACACTCAGATTAAGAAAACAATATTACACACTAGGCATGTTAAGTGTCAGTATGTCTTTGATTTTGGTAATGGTACTAGCGAATTTTATAAATAAGCATCTTTATTTGAATGTATGCTGAAATAAAATGATAGGTAAAACATCTAGCCTAGGGATTGGAAAATCAGAAACAAATGTTAGTCCTATTGATGGATAATTATATCTATATTTATAGGTATTAGTTAAAAGGAAATCATCAGTTAGGGCCATATTCAGTTTTAATCCCAGTATGACACTTAATACCCCCAAAAGTGAGTGTTGGCTACCATTATTACGATTAGATACATACCCCAAGTAACATTACTATTCACTGAGATGTTATGCTTAAGTGAAATATGGTTGACTTTTAATTTTGATACATCTCTTGTATAACATACTTCATCAGCATGAAAATTAAAATAGCTAAGTGTCTTCAAATATTGAGATTGTACACCCTCAAAACTTAGTCTAAATTTCATCTACTTGAATTTAATCAGCTTGTATTAAACACTACCTCTGTTCACAGAATTATCTGGGGAATTTAAAAGAACACATAATCGGGTAGCATTTTTAGAATACAAGTATAGAAGTGCTTGGATGAGTAAACATTAGTTACTAATAGTAGTACAGTCAATTTTTAAAGACATGTTGCTACATTGATTTAGTAATTTGTATTAACTATAAACGTACACATCTGAGAATGAAAATCTATTAAAGTGATTATTATTCCTACTTGGATTTGCTAATTAGCCTTATTGAAATCAACTTTTTTTCTTAAAATAGTAAAAAAAATGACTCAATTGATTAATGTATATTGATAGCTTAATTCTTAAAAAGATAGCCTTGAGTAAATGCAATAGTTAATAAAATCTAAGAAAATTAAACTAGGTTATTTTATGGATTTTAAAGGAGAAATTAAAAACCTGAAAAATGGACACTTGGTCGGGGCACTTGAGACAATTTTAGGTAAAAGATACTTTATAGGAATGCTTATTTAATGATTTCAGGGTCTCCAATAGTCTGTTAAAATATTCAAACGTTTCCATGATCTGCTTTGGTCATTTTCATTCCTGAATTTCTACGAAGGTGGTCACTCCAGGTGTCCTCTGTAGGTCAGTTGAGGTATTAATCCTTGGTAAGGTCTTACTGGGTAATTCGTTAGCCCTTGGAAGGGCTAATTTCTTATTCACAGCATGATCACATATTTGTTAACATACTCTAAAAGTGTTGTCTGTCTTACTACACTTTGAGTTTATTTGGAATTTGTATTTGAGCAAAACACTTGGAATATGCAGGCTTAGACACATTAGAAAATCAAATATTTAGAACTTGAAGTATGCATTTGGGCATAGGTTGGAGGAAAATTGGGCTGCACCATACTTGGGAAGTTTATTTGATTAAACATTATCACCTAAATGGGATTTTTCAGTCCCTAGTGAGCTTTGACCTATACGATGAATTTCAGAAGAAATGGAATGTGGGATTTTGGCCATTTAGAAAATTTATTTATTGATTAGATATTTATGATACTGTCTCTGATCGCCTAAAAGATAATTGGCACTAGTCCTCTCTCTTGTGCTGGGCATCTACTTCCTAATATGGAAAATAGATATACCAAACATTTGGGGGAAATGCTTTTGAATGTGTGTGATTTGAATAGCTTAATTTTGTCTGTTCTGAATAGAAAAGAATGCTCCAGGTTTCCTCCAAGAGCTTTAGAATTATTAAACAGTTAAGTCTGTTGAGAGAGATTGCATGGTAAACTGTTGTTTTTTTTTTTTTTCCTTATTTTTTAAAAAATTACATTCAAGTTAGTTAGCATATAGCGTAACGATGACTTCTGGAGTAGATTCTTTAATGCCCCTTACCCATTTAGCCCATCCCCCCTCCAACAACCCCTCCAGTAATGTTCTGTTCTCCATATTTAAAAGTCTCTTATGTTTTGTCCCCATTCCTGTTTTTATGTTATTTTTGCTCCCCTTCCCCTATGTTCATATGGCTTCACTCATATGAGGACTTTAAGATACAAAACAGATGGGGCATTGTAACATTAAAAAAAATCAATATTTCTATGTGACAAATATACAATACATAAATGTATACATTTATGAAATGTATGCAAATATACACGTTACATATTTAATTATTTTGGATAGTTTATTTTCTATCTACATGATCAATGCTGAAGTAGTAGTCTCCCGATCCTGAAATCAGCTATTTATTTCACTGCCTATCAAAAGCATCTTCGCGGGGCACCTGAGTGGCTCAGTTGGTTGAGTGCCTGACTTCAGCTCAGGTCATAATCTCATGGTTCCTGGAGTCTAGCCCTGCATCCAGCTCTGTGCTGACAGCTCAGAGCCTGGAGCCTGGTTCAGTTTCTGTGACTCTGTCTCTCTCTGCCCCTCCCCTGCTCCCAATCTCTCTCTCTCTCTATTTCTCTCAAAGATAAATAAACAATAAAAGAATTTTTTTAAAAAAAGCATCTTTGCTATTAACATCACAGGTCTTTGTCTACTCTATAACACCTTTTTAGTTTAGACTTTGTAAATTTTCGAAGTTTGAGTATTCATCTCTTGAAATCATTTTTGGGGGTTTTATTTTTTATATTTCTCTACTTCCTTCAGAAGGTCCTAACTTATTAGCGGAGACTTATTGCTAATATGCTATTTTAATACCATAAATCTACTATATGATTTTTTTTTAGCTTTTTATTGTTTTTGTTGTATATCTCATTTGCTTCTGATAAAAAAAATTTCATTGGTTTATATTCATTTTCATTGCTTGGTTTTACAAACAAAAAAACAGATTTAGTGATCATTTTCTTTAGTGTGATAGTTTTTTTTCTCTTTAAACTATGTTTTCCATAGACTCCACTACCAGTTTTCTCATATGTAGAGTAGAATTATGTTCATTTATTTTGGCTTTTTCATATTATGAATTGGTTCCTTACTTTGTATTTAACTGAATACTTTCCAGTGTCTATGATGCTCAGGAAAATGTTTCAGTGACTTAGCCATGGGCTTAAAGATTACTAGGAGATAACTTCTACAGTGATGAATAGGTTGTTCAGATGTTTTGGTTTATTGGAAATTTCATTATTAAAATAGGACCTCATTTCTAGAATTTCTTGAGGGTTTTTCTCGTATATTATTTTACTTATTTTTTATTTTTTTAAGTGATTGAATGTTGTGGGGTTTTGGGTTTTTTTTTGACAGAGTGCATGCACACGTGCACAAGTTGGGGAGGGACAGAGAGAAAGGGCCCAAAATCTGAAGCAGACTCCAGGCTCTAAGCTATCAGTACAGAGCCCAATGCAGGGCTTGAACTTGGAAACAGCGAGATCATGACCTGAGCTGAAGTCAAATGCTTAACTGACTGAGCCACTGACGCATCCCTCTTCATATTTTAGTATGTATTTTGTTATATATGTACATATGATAAAAAAGGCATTTGTAGATTGAAGAGATAAGTTTTTTGTTATTGGTTAGTTTGAAGTCTCAAATTATGTATTTCCTTTTTTTTGTAAAATTTTTCTTAACGTGGATTTATTTTTCAGACCGAGGGAGAGAGACAGAGTGAGGGGGGGGGGGGGCGCGGTTCACAGAGACAGAGAGACAAAGAAACTGAAGCAGGCTGCTGGATCTGAGCTATCAGTACAGAGCCCAACATGGGGCTCGAACCCAGGAACCGAGAGATCATGACCTGAGCCAAAGTTGGATGCTTAACCAACTGAGCCATCCAGGCAGCCCTCAACCTATGTATTTCTATATTCACATCTTTCTGGGCTACCAAAGACTGAAAGAAGTCTGTTAATCTTAGGTGATGTGGGTTTCCTCATGAATTTTCCTTATATATTTAAAAATTATGTGTTATTAATAAATTCATATGAATTTTTAATAATTTCTTTGTCTTTTACATTTTGTCAATTTTGATAGATAGCAAAGCATTACAAAAATGTTGAATTCAATGTGATTAGATTGTGTAATTTTCATTCATTATGGTAAATGATAAATACAGATTTCTATATCTTACTATTATGCTTATTAGAAATAAAAAACGTACTGTGCGCCAACTATTATACTGCCATCTTAGTGAAGCCTTTCCATGATGAATGTAAATACTATTCATTTAGAGATGAGGATTTTAGGATACAATTAAATGACCAAGTACTTGGCTAATAAGCACTAGATGAGGATCATTCTGTTGGATTCTTACTTAAACTCCTTTTGTTACATTGGCAGTATTTGATTCTCCAAAGACTAATCAATTATTCTTTTTCATTAGTCAACACCTTTATTCTCTTAAATGTTCTTTAAACTATATTTCTCAAATATTTAAAATCATTAACTAGGGCTCATCTAACATACTAACACATGCTTTTGATTTGGAATACAGAGAAAAAGCCAACTATATGCTGAATGTGAGTTTCAGAAAGAATAAAGATAAATGAGCAAACATATCAAAGAAAAAAGTACAAGATAGGAAGGCAAGGTTTTTGGCCAAAGACCTCAATATAAGACAGGAGGCCATCAAACTCTTTGAGGAGGAAGCAGGCAAAAACCTCTTTGATGTTGGCTGCAGCAATTTCTTACTCAACACGTCTCTGGAGGCAAGGGAAACAAAAGCAAAAATGAACTACTGGGACCTCATCAAAATAAAAAGCTCTGAACAGTGAAGGAAACAATCAGCAAACCTAAAAGACAACCAACAGGATGGGAGAAGATATTTGCAAGTAACATATCAGATAAAGGGTTAGTATCCAAAATCTATAAAGAACTTCTCAAACTCAACACCCAAAAACCAAATAATCCAGTGAAGAAATGGACAAAAGACATGAATAGACACTTCTCCAGAGAAGACATCCAGATGGCCAACCGACACATGAAAAAATGCTCAACATCACTCATCATCAGGGAAATACAAATCAAAACCACAATGAAATACCACCTCACACCTGTCAGACTGGCTAACATTAATAACTCAGGCAACAACAGATGTTGTGAGGATGTTGAGAAGGAGGAACTCTTTTGTATTCTTTTTGTAAAGGAAAGAACAATCTTTATAAAAGGTAGGTTAATTTTGATACTATGAATATACTGGGAATGCAAACTGGTGCAGCCACTCTGGAAAACAGTATGGAGGTTCCTCAAAAAAAAAAAAAACTACCCTATGACCCAGCAATGGCACTACCAGGTATTTATCCAAGGGATACAGGTATGCTGTTTAGAAGGGACACATGCACCCCAATGTTTATAGCAGCACTATCAACAATGGCCAAAGTATGGAAAGATCCCAAATATCCATCGATGGATGAATAGATGAAGAAGATGTGGTATATAATTACAATGGAGTATTACTGGGCAATCAAAAAGAATTAAATCTTGCCATTTGCAACTATGTGGGTGGAACTGGAGGGTATTACACTAAGCAAAGTTAGAGAAAGACAAAAATCATGACTTCACTCATATGAGGACTTTAAGATACAGAACAGATGAATATAGGGGAAGGGAAGCAAAAATATAAAAACAGGGAGGGGGACAAAACATAAGAGATTCTTAAATAGGGAGAACAAACAGGTGTTACTGGAGGGGTTGCAGAAGGAGGATGGGCTAAATGGGTAAGGGGCATTAAGGAATCTACTCTGGAAGAAAAAAAAAATTAAATTTGAAACAATTGTGGACATTTGTACATCAAGAAATACGGTAGCAATCTACATGAAGCAAAAACTTTAGAAGATACCAAAAAAAGAATACAAATACAACAAAACACAACTGTGAGGCAATTCAGTCATGGAAATGTCTAGAGACCAAAATAAGAGTATAGAAAACCTAAGCGTAAGGAATTAAAAACAAAAAGTAAATATTGACTTTTTCACTGAAAATACACATAGAATTTAAAAAAAAAAAAAGTATGAGTAAGGTTAACAGCAGATATCGCCACAGAAACTTGGCAAGCCAGAAGTGGCTGGTATAATATATTCAGTGTACTGAGGGGATTAGTATGCAGCCAACAATACAGCAAGTCAGTCATACAGAATAGGAGAGATAGAGTTTCCCAGACAAACAAAAACTAAAGGAGTTCATGGCCACTAAACTACACCTGCAAGAATTTATAGGGTACTCTTCTTGGGGAAGACAGACCAAAGACAACAAAGAGTGGAAAGGAACACAGAAAATCTCCAGAATTTCTGGAGGTAAAACAATGGCATTAAATCATAAATGTCAATAATCATTCTGAAGGTAACCAAAGTAAATGCTCCAATAAAAGACATGGGTCTTGTGTTTTTTTTCCATTCTCATATCCTGCATAAAAGAGACTTACTTTAGACCCAAAGACCCCTCCAGATTGAAATAGAGGGGTTAGAGAACCATTTATCCTAGTGATGGATGTCAACAGAAAGCCAAAGTAACCATGCCTCTATCAGATAAACTAGATTATAAAACAAAGATTGTAAGAAGAGGTGAGAAGGACACGGTATTATAATAAAAGCGTTTATCCAACAGATGTAACAATTGTAAGTATTTGTTTCCCCAAATTGGAGGCACCCAAATACATGAAGCAATTAATAACAAACAGGAAGAAACTCATTGATAATACTGTAATAGTAATGGATTTCAACACCGCACTTACAGCAATGGATAGAATACCTAAGCAGAACATCAACAAGGAGACTATTGCTTTGGATGACACACTGGACCAGATGGACTTAACAGATATATTCAGAACATTTATCCTAAAGCAGTAGAATACACATTCTTCTTCAA
The DNA here is from genome assembly GCF_023721935.1 of Panthera uncia. Taxonomy (NCBI): domain Eukaryota; kingdom Metazoa; phylum Chordata; class Mammalia; order Carnivora; family Felidae; genus Panthera; species Panthera uncia. The sequence goes on from NW_026057577.1 coordinate 69,280,608, forward strand.
GTGTACAGTCTGGAGTGGATATTCTCTATAATCACATAGTAGGTCACAAATCAGGTCTCAATAAATACGGGTTGAGATCACACCATGAACCTGTTCTGACTACAATGCTCTTAAACTTGATGCCAACCACAAGAAAAATTTGGAAAGACCACAAATGCAGGTACATTAAAGATCATTTAAATAATGAATGGGTGGGGTACCTCAGTGGCTCAGTTGGTTAAACATCCAACTTTGGCACAGGTCATGATCTCACAGTTTGTGAGTTTGACTACCATGTCAGGCTCTGTGCTGACAGCGCAGAGCCTGCAGCCTGCTTCAGATTCTGTCTCTATCTCTCTCTCTGCCCCTCCCCTGCTCACCGTGTCTCTCTCTCTCTCGATCTCTGTTTCTCTCTCTCTCAAAAAGAAAATTAAAGAAATGAATGGGTTAATCAGGAAATTAAAGAAGATATTTAAAAAATACATGGAAAAAATGAAAACTTGTAGGATGCAGGAAAAGTGGTTCAAGGAGGAAAATGTATAGCAATACAGGTCTACCTCAAGAAGCAAGAAAAATCTTAAGCAATCTAACTTTAAACATGAAGAAGCTACAAAATGAACATATGAAGCCTAAAACCAGCATAAGGGAAAAAATAAAAATTAGAGCACAAATAAATGATACAGAAAAAAAATTCAGTAGAACAGATCAATGAAACAAGGAGCTGATTGTTTAAAAGAATGAATAAAATTGATAAATCTCTAGCCAGACTGTTCAAAAAGAACAGAGAAAGGAACCCATATAAATAAAATGAATGAGAGTGGAGAGATCACAGAACCAACACTGCAGAAATATGAACAATTATAAGACATTGTGAAAAATTACATGCCAACAAATTGGACAACATGAAAGAAGTGGAAAAAATTCCCAAAAACATATAGACTACTAAAACTGGAAAAATAGAAAAATTTGAACAGACCAATAACCACTGAAATTGAATCAGTAATCAAAAAATCTCTTAACAAACAAAAGTTCAGGGACAGATGGTGTCCCAGGGGAACTCTATGAAACATTTAAAAAACAATTAATACCTGTTTTTCTCAAACTGGTCCAAATAATAGAAATGGAAGGAAAACTTAGAAACTCATTCTATGAGACCATCATTATTTTGATTTCAAAACCAGACAAAGACCCCACTAAAAGAGAATTATAGGCCAATATCCTGTATGAACCTGGATGCAAAAATTATCAACAAGATACTAGCAAATCAAATCTAAGGGTACATTGACAGAACTATTCACCAGGATAGAGTGGGATTCATTCCTGAGCTGCAGGTGTGGTTTAATATTTGCAAATCGATCAATGTGATATATCACATTAATAAAATATAGGATAAGAACCATATGATTCTCTCTATAGATGCAGAAAAAAGCATTTGAAAAAGTACCACATCCATTTTGGATGAAAATCCTCAAAAAATTAGGGATAGATGGAACATACCTCAACATCATAAAAGCCATACATAAAAAACACACAGCTAGTATCATCCTCAATGGGGAGAAACTGAGAGCTTTTCTTCCACAGTCAAAAACAAGACATGGATGCCCTCTCTCACCATTGTTATTTTACATAGTACTGGAAGTACTAACCTCAGCAGTGAGACAACAAAAATAAATAAAAGGCATCCAATTCAGCAAGAAAGACTTCACACTTTGACTATTTGCAGACATGATACTCTATGTATAAAACTTGAAAGACTCCACGAAAAAGTTACTAGAACTGATGCATGAAGTCAGCCAAGTTGCAGGATAGGAATTCAACATACAGATGTCTGTTGCATTTGTACACACCAAAAATGAAGCAGCAAAAAGGGAATTCAAAGAATTAGTCCCATGTAAAATTAAACCAAAATCAATAAGATACTTAGAAATAAACTTCACCAAAGAGGTAAAAGATCTGTACTTGGGAAAGAATAGAACACTGATGAAAGAAATTGAAGAGGACAAAAAGAGATGGAAAAAGTAAAGACATGGAAAAAATATTTCATGCTCATAGATTGGAAGAACAAAGGTATTATTAAAGTGTATATACTACCCAAAGCCATTTATACTTTTAATGCAATCCCTATTAAAATACTGCCAGCATTTTTCACAGAGACAGAACACAGAATCCTAAAAAGAATATGGAACTACAAAAGACCCCGATAGCCAAAGCAGTCTTGAAAAGTAGAGGAAAGCTGGAGGAATCACAATCCCGGACTTCAAGTTATATTGGAAAGGTGTAGTGATGGATAGATTATGGTGCTGGCACAAGAATAGACACAAAGATCAATGGAACAGAATAAAAAACCCAGAAGTGGACCCACAACTATATGGTTAACTAATCTTCAACAAAGCATGGAAAAATATCCAAGGGAATAAAGACAGTCTCTTCAACAAAGTGCTGAGAAAACTGGGAAGCAACATGTAGAAGAATGAAACTAGACCACTTTCTTAAACTGTACACAAAAAGAAAATCAAAGTAAATGAAGGTCCTAAATGTAAGGCAGGAAACAATCAACATTCTAGAGGAGCATACAGGCACCAATTACTTTGACCTCGATGCCACCAACATTTTACTAGTCACATCACCAGAGGCAATGAAAACACAAGCAAACATGAATTATTGGGACTTCATCAAGATCAAAAGCTTCTGAACAGTGAAGGAAACAGTCAATGAAACTAAAAAGCAACCCACAGGATTGGAGGAAATACTTGCTAATGACATATTTGATAAAGGTTTAGTATCCACAATCTATGAAGAACTTACTAAACCCAATACTCAAAAAATAGTAAAGAAATGGGCACAAGATATGACTAGACATTTTTCCAAGAAGATACCTACAGATGGCTAACAGACACATGAAAGGATGCTCAATATCACTCATCATCACGGAAATGTAAGTAAAACTACAATACCACTTCACAATTGTCAGAATGGCTAAAATGAACAACAGGAAACAACAGATGTTGGTGAAGACACAGAGAAAAGGAAACTGTCTTACATTTGTGTTGGGAATACAAATTGATGCAGCCTCTCTGGAAAACAGTATGGAGATTCCTCAAAAAATTAAAAATAGAACTACCTTAAGATCCAGCAATTGCACTACTAGGTATTTACACAAAGGATACAAAAATACAGAACCAGAGGGGTACAAGCATCCCAATGTTTATAGCAGCATCATTAACAACAATAGCCAAACTATGAAGAGAGCCCCAAGAAGATGTGGTCTACATATATGCTGGAATATTACTCAGCCATCAAAAAGAGTGAAATCTTGCCATTTGCAGCAACGTGGGTGAAGCTAGAATGTATTATGCTAAGTGAAATACATCAATCATAGAAATACAAATGCCATATGATTTTACTCATATGTGGAATTTAAGAAAGAAAACAGATGAACATATGGAAGGAGGAAAATGGAAGAGAGAGGGAAACAAACCACAAGAGACTCTTAATAATAAAGAATAAATGGAAGGTTAATGGAGGGACATGGGTGGGGAATGAGTTAAATGGGTGATAGGTATTAAGCAGGGAATTTGTTGACTTGAGCACTGGATGTTATATGTAAGTGATAAATCTCTAAATTTTACTCCTAAACCTAATACTACACTATATGTTAACGAACTAAAATTTAAATAAAAACATGAAGTATAAGGAAAATAAGGATGAGCTTACAAAGGAAAATCTCAGTAATTTCAGTAAGGTAAAAATAATACACTATATATCACTATATAAATAATATCACCATATAAACAAAAAAATTTTTGAAAATTCTCAAACATTTCTTCTACCTTGAAATTAAAATCTTCAGTATTTATTGAGGGTAAAGGTAATAAAAACGCTCTATATCAGACTCTGTAGAACACAATTACAATGATAACTAGAACACTTCATAACAAAATAATATAAAAGTCTAAAAATACTCATTAAACCATTGTACAAAGAAGGATTGAAATAAAGATGAAAATGAAAAATAACTGAAAAATGGGACTTAGTTGGTCTGCTTTTCTATTCTGTTTGGTAATTTAATGAAGAAAATTAAAAGGCAAATAGCACAAATACCAAAAACAACTTGAAAGGCCCAAAACACTGAAACACAGGAAATTAAAAAATGACATGAGACTGATTTTTATATATACCTACAAATATCAGAAACATGAATTAGATAACTTCTTAAAATTTACTAAAATTGATCTAAGAAAATTTTCCAGACTAATTCCCATAGAATAAATTTCCCAGACAAATTTATCAAAGACCTATAACCATGTTCTATCCTAGCCCCACAGTTGTTTTTTTTTTAAACAAAAACAAAAGCAGGGCAAAATTGTATCTTAGGGAAATTGTACCAATTCAACAAAACCCAGATAATGTTAATATATTAAAATGACTTCAGAATATGAAAGAAAAACTTGAAATGTGTTTTGAAGACAGGAAACATTGATACCTATGTACAATGTTGATAAAGTATTAAAAAAGAAAACTAGAGATTGATGAAAAATACTAAATAATTAACAATTTGAATTTTCACATGTTAATGATAACTCATGACCAGTTTTATTATAGGAATGTGAGGATCATTTACTCTTAGGTAATGAATTAATATAATTAATACACTCATAAAAGAAATATTAGCACCTCCACTAATGCTGAAAAGGCATTCAACAAAATACAATACCTACTCATAATTTAAAAAAAAAAGATAAGGAACTATTTATTGATTACTCTTCCATTAACATGTTAAAATCTACCGAGTCTAAAATTCAGAATCTTTTTAAAATAAGGAAGCAGTAGATATTTTTCCATTAGAGTCAGGAAAAATGAAAGTATGCATGCTATCGCCAGTATGATTTTAATGAGGGTTTTATAGATGTTAATGAAATGCACCAAGGCAAAAGAATTTGAGAGGCAGAAGCACTGGAAAAGAAGACAAAGTTATCTCTATTGGTATAAGGTATGATGATACCCCTGATCCAAAAAAAATCAATGACTGAATGTTTATTAGGATAAGACATAAAATTAACAAGCAAAAACCAATAGCCTTTATGTAGCAAACAATAACCCATTAGAAGATAAAACATAAGAAAATATCTCAAAGGGTGTACAGAGATAAGTTACATAGCAACGTAGTAACATGGATCAGAAAAGAAAAAAGAAATCTAAAAATTCAAATATACCTTAATATAATATATTGGAATAAATGGACATTTGTATTTTTAGGATAATTCCTATCTGCTCATAAAGATTTATTTCTCAAATTAATGTATAAATTAAATGTGATCTTAATAAAAATTCCTGTAGGAAAAAATAATTCTATCTTTCTGATAGGAAAACTCTGAAAAAGTAGAGAAGTGAAGAGTAACTGCCAGATATTCTGACATAATATATAAAATCCTTATTAAAACAGTATTAATTAAAATGGTATGTATTTGGCACATGGTAAGACCAATGGAATAGACTGGAAATCCGAAAATAGTTCCTAAAATGTGGTATATGATAAAGTTGGCTTCTAAAATATGTATGGAGTAGGAAAGATAGACTTGAAAAAAAGATCTGAAACGACTGGAAAGCCATTTTAACGTCAGAAATCTATGTATTAAAAAAAATGAAACCATAGATTTACTAGTGAAAAACAATGATTTTTTGATGTTGAAGCGTGAAGTCTCTAATACACTTCAGAATTCAGAATCGGTAGCATCAGATTGATAAACACATTAAAAAAAAAGTCTGTGTAAATGGGGAAACTGGGAGGAACTCCATAAGCAAAATCAAAATGAGGACCAAGGAAAAAAAATGCTTCCAGATTTTTTTCATTACGAATCATTTCCAAATTATAAGCTTGTAAAAATTAAGACGACCATCATTAGATAAAAGGAAGATAACTATGAGGATAAATTCAGAGAAAAGAAAGGCAAATGACCCATAATAACATGAACACATGCTCGACGTCAATTACAGGAAGAGAAATGTAAATTAAAATTACTCTGAAATACCGCATCTTACTAGCAGATTGGCAAAACTCCAGAAATTTGACCACACACTTACTTGGCACAGCTCGGGAGAACGATTATTCTCCTATACTGCTGATAAGCATGAACAATTACACAAATCCATTACAGGATTACTTAGCCCTCTTAAAAAACTAACCTCAATATTTTTCCTTTGGACCCACGGATTGGAATCCACTCTTATGGTAAATCTCCACAAATATGAAACACAATATGCACAAGGCTGCTCATGTAGGTTATTTGTAAGTGTAAAAGATTGGACACCAAATAAATGTCTGTGAAAAGCAGGCCGACACACCCTTAGGTTGATGAGCTTATTTATGTAAATTCAGATGGGCTTTTTCTTGTGTGTGTTTAGATCAAGAAAGAATTTTGTCTTCATCACTGTGCATTGTGATGCTTCTGCTTATTTCTCTGGAAAACTAATTTTCAATTCTTAGATTTTTGTGCTTTATCTTTTTACATGTTATCTTAGTTTGCGATCTCTTTTTCTGTGCATTCTGGATAAGTTTCTCAAATTTACCCTCTATACCGTTGATTTGATTTTCTGTAATCAAATCCAATTGGGACTACCTCCAATGTGGATTTTTATTATGCCACTGTTAGGCTGCCAGCCCCCTTTCCGTCTTAACTCAGTCAGTTTTATCCTTAAGGTTTCTTGATTCTGCTTCCTATAACTCATTTCCTCTTGCATTATTTTGAGCACAACAAGCTGCTGCTTGCTTAAAAGAAAAAAAAATACATCTATTCTTCTTGTGAAGGTTATTTTCAAAGTTGTTTTTTTTTTTCCTCTATTAAGTATAATTTGCTTTTTGTTTCTGCTGGGTGGTAATTCATAGATGTATTTTTATTTGCCTTGTCTGGGCAGAGTGTTTGCCCTCAGGGTAGATGCCATGTTTCACAGCTCTTGTCACTATTTACTTGAATGGTAGGTGGTTTGTCTTCTATCTCAGCCTGAAGCACCACCCTAAGCTCGATTTGCAATTCGTGAAGTAGTTCTGTAAACTGAGTTTCCATCATCTGCTGCTTCGATGCTAAGCTTCTCTTGTTCCAATATTCACTTACTGTTGGAATTCTTTGAACATAAAATGCTCTATCCTTGCCTTTTTCCCAACACTGCTCCTTGCTTTTTTCAATTCTATACCACTGAATATAACATTCGAATCAACATAGTTCTACTTAGGTATAAAAGGGAAAGAAGCCAATACATGTTGGAGACAGAGCTGTTCACTGTATTCTGAATTTCATGCATATCCTATTTTTTGAGGGGGGGGGGTGATTTATTTCAGGCCCAAATGTGGATGTTTTATATATAGTACACGAATGTGTCATGACTTATTAAGCAGAAATTTGGCCCCGAGTTAGGCCCACGGGCCTTTCCATAGGTCTACTTAGTTTATTGTTGAGTACCTATACTAGATCTTTGGCAATACTTCTGTATACAGTGGTCTTAAATTTGTGTCCTTTGCTTCCTCCCCTCTGTTCTCCCTTTCTTCATTTTTAAACAAAGAGAGACTAATACAAACATGGTGTTTAGGGTACTGGTCAGATTCTCAATTCAAGGTGATGCTAATAGTACATAGCCCCTTGCCTGGCTCAGAGTCTGGTAGGCGTTTGTACACTGTGACTTCGCTACACTTGAAATTGTCTGCTTTCAGTACCTGCTTTTGTGCCTCACATATGCAGTACAAGAAAAAGTTTCTCCAACTTACCCATTCATACTCAGATGTGTAAAGGGGGCAGCCATTTCTTGGTGCCAAACCTAACTCTTAACGGACAGCTTTCCTAATTTACATATATATGTATATATACATATACACATACATTCTAAAATATGTTAATAAAATTCACCTTTGAGGCCATTCCACCATGTCAAACTAATAGCAACAGTACATTTAAATCACCCAATTAAAAAGTGATAGCCTTGGGGTGCCTGGGTGGCTCAGTTCATGAAATGTCCAGCTTCAGCTTAGGTCATCATCTTGGCATTCATGAGTTCGAACCTCACATCAGACTCTGTGTTGACAGCTTAGGGCCTGGGTCCTGTTTTGGATCTGAGTCTCCGTCCCTCCCTTTCTCTCTCTCTCTCTCTCTCTGCCTGCCCCCCCCCCCCCCCCCCCCCGCCGGCTCACACTGTCTCCCAACAATAAATAAACATTACAAAAATTTTTTTTTCTTTTTAATGATAGCCCTTTTCAAAAACAAAGCAAGAATTTCTGTAGAGCAAAAGAAGTTCCAAAGTGTGATTATTGGGGCCAAAGCTGCAAATCTGCTGAGCTCAGGGTATAGCTGCAGATGACATTGAGCTATTCCATTGCTTTGTGGAAAATGGAAACTGGGTATGCAATATTGCCAATATTCGCTCTTGGTAGGAGCTACTAAGAATTGATAGTAGACATGTATTGGGATGAGGAGACCAAAAGCACCTGTGGAGAGAAGGAAACATCTTTATACATACAGTTGAGCACAGAAGTGAAAGAGGGAGCAACAAAACTTAAAAGAGCCTGCCTAATTTAAGATGAATCTCTAACTCAAAATATGAAAACCTCTTGGTAAATGAGTAAGAAAGTGACGTTAAAAAATAAACAATTGAGAGGCTATTTACTATGGAAAAATAAAAATAATAGAACAACCTAAAAATAAATGGGAAATGTATATAGGGGTCTTAAGGAGTTTATAAAAACATACGTATAAATACCTAATGGCAAGGAGTTAAAAAGCAATATAAGCAGTAACAAAACTAGAATTGTTGGGAAACGTGAACTTTTTCTACAGCAGTGTTCCAGCATCTACTCTTGAGCTTCCAAAATGTTCAGACACCATTAAGGTGGCATCAGCAGTAGAAGAGTCTCCCTGATCTGCCTAAGTTCTGGGTCACAGCTGGCTCTTTCTCCAGCTTCTATTACCCTGGGTGTCCAGAGACTACAACTCTGTCACTTGTGGTAGCTTCTTGATTCCCACACATCTTCAGAGATTATAGCTCTTTGTGAGCAGTGGGTCAGTTGAGTATGGTTCTGGAAATCATTCCTAGACCTAGGACACATGTCTTTAGCTCTTTTAGCAGTTTTTATAAGCATTTATTTTCCTGAATTAAACTATTTCCTACTTAAATACTCTGAGATCATGAAAGGATGTGAATATATATGCTTTGGTGATTTGATGTGACTTGGTTTGAAAGTTGGTTTCCCGTTACTATTAGAAATAGAAAAGTCACGGGTCCCTGGGTGGTTCAATCAGATAAGTATCTGACTCTTCAGCTCAGGTCATGATCTCACAGTTGGTAAATCAAGCCCCGTGTTAGGCTCTGCTCTGACAGTTGGGGCCTGCGTGGGATTCTCTTTTTCCCTCTCTCTGTGCCCCTTCCCTACTTGTTCTTTCTTTCTCTCTCAAATAAATAAACTATAAAAAAAAATAAAGGAATAGAAAAGTCTATGGTATGTTGAGGTCTGTGATATGTAAAAGAAATGATCAAATTATTATCTAAATTTAACTGGAATGAGATGTCTATGTAAGGCTAATCTTTGGTAGACCAAGTTTACTGTTACAGACCATAGAGGGGAGAAGGAAGTATACAAAGGCTGTTTCTCAATACAGTAAAGAGACATAAATTAAATACACATCTGTTGACCCCTGAATCTTTGCACCACAGAAGAATAAGCAGCTAAATATTACCACATTAAAAATTTCTAATGTATAAACTTTATTTTTTAACAGTTATAGGTTCATAGCAAAATTGACCAGAAAGCAGCAAACACAGCACAATTCCTACCGCATCCACTGACTTCATAAATAATGTATATTTGTCACAATATATGAACCTACAGTGACAAAATATCATCTCAAATTTGTAATTTACATTAGAGTTGATTCGTCGATGTTTTTTGGATTTAGACAACTATATGATGACATGTATTTATTATTGTATTACCAAACACAATGGATTCACTGCCCTAAAAATCCTCTGTGCCTAGAAATAGAGGGGCACTACCTCAACTTAAAAATCTCCAAAAAAAAAAAAAAAAAAAAAACCCACAAAAAAACAAAAAAACCTTAGAGGTAACATCATCCTTAATGGTGAGAAACTTGAACTCTTTGCACAGAGATTAGTAACAGGGCAAAGATTTCCCCACTCCTCGCTCATTTCAACATCCTTCTTAAAAAGGTATATAGTTAGTGAAGGGAGGGATAAAACAGTTTACAGGTGGCATGATTGACTACATAGACAGACTGACAGAATCAATGTCAAAATTCCTGGAACTAATAAGCAATTACAGCGAGGCTGTGTGATACAAGGTTAATATACAAAAGTTAATTGTTTTGCTATATAGCAACAATGAACAAGTAGAATTTGGAATTAAGAACATTACCATTTACATTATTACTACAAAATAAATACTTAGGTGTAAAATAACAGGTACAATATCTACATGAGGGAAACTATAAGAATCTGATGAATTAAATAACTAAAAAGGGACATTCCATATTTATGGATAGGAATATTCAATATTGTCAAGAAATGAGTTCTTACTACTTGATATGAGGATTCAGCAGAATCCCATTCAAAATCCCAATAAGTTATTTTGTGGATATCAACGCAAAGGATTCTAAATGTTTTATGGAGTGGCAAAAAACAAACAAAAAAACCCCAAAAAAAACAAAAAAGAAAAAACCAACCCCCCCACACACAGAATAGCCAAAACAGTACTGTATGATTGAATATACTTTTGAAATTCTCTATTGAATTTTTAAGTTTCATAGCTGGACTTTTCAGTTCCAGGATTCCTGCATGGTTCTTCTTAATTTTTTTAATAAAACTTCTCATTTTCTTCACGAATTGTTTTCCTTATTTTGTTTACTTGTTTGTGTTCTCTTGGATTGCACAGAATTTCTTGAAGATGATTATTTTAGTCTCTTTGTCAGGCCATTTGTAGATCTCCATCTCTTTAGAATCAGTTACTAGAGACTTAATAGTTTCTTCTAGTAGTATGATGCTTGCTTGATTTTTCATGATCATTGTAGTCCTGCAATGACAACTGTGCATTTTAAGAAACAAAAATCCCTGATAGGCTTTATAGACTAATATTGGCAGGTAAATATCTTATCCTTTCAGGTTCTAGGTTGATGGGATTGTCTTTGGGATCCCACACAAGTGGGGTTGTGGCCTGGTCACATGGCTGCTGCTCAACCCACACTGGGGTCTGCCATTTTGGGGGCCATTACCTGGGATTTATGTGGGCATGGGTCATTTCTAGTCTGAACGGATGGGACTCTCTCTAGTACTTTGGTCAGTAGAGCTAGTGCTGGGCCAATGGTACCCCTCACAATCTACAGTTGAGTTCACAGATGGCCATACTTTTACCAGTGGCATGGAGGAGTGTGGCTTCTTGAGAGGACTTCTACCAGGTCACTGGATGGGTTCCTGGGCAGTCAGGACTGGCCTAGGGATGTGGCTTAGTGGAGCTGAAACTAAATCGGAGGACTTCATGAGAACCTATGGATAAGGAATGAGGTCTGCAGACCTGCCTCCAGGGGCACAAATATATATCTGTTGGTTCCCTGGATGGACATGACTGCTCTTGGACTGCGGCTGAGGGAACAGGGAGGGCTGGTTCACAGACTTTTACAAGGTACACAGGATCAAGGTTGGTAGACCTGTTACCAAAAACTTGGTCCTCCTCGCAGGTTCCCTGGCAAATGGTGTAGGTGGTGGGAGCAAGGCCAAAGATAGTTGTGGCTAATCCCTCCAGGATATGGGGCTGCTTCCTGGGTTTTAGTCAAGACTATTTTGGAAAGCTCGTCATTTTGGGATAGGTCTTTCTCAAGACGACCCTTCAATATTTTAGACTCCACGAGGCTTTTGCAAACTTCTATCTGGATCCCAAAAACCCTCATAAATGCTTTTATGTCTGTGGATAACTGCTAAATTAGTGTTGTTGGGGGATATGAATGGGGAGCCTCCTCTTTAACCATCTTGGTGACGTTGTCATTCCACTCACTTTGAAAAGTTGTGCTTTTGTTTTCACTTAGTTCAAACTATTATTGAATTTCTTTTAAGAGGCCTTTGACCAATATGTTATTTAGAAGTATGTTAATTAGTCTCCCTAAATTGTGGGATTTTTAAAAACTATCTTGTTGAATATTGCATGTTAACTTGAGAACAATGTATATTCTGCTGTGGTTGGATGAAGTAGTCTATAAGTGGCAATTATATTCATTTGATGATGGTGATATTCAATTCAACTCTATACTTACTCATTTTCTGTTGACTGGATATGTACATTCCCAATAGAGGTGCATTCAGGTCGCCAACGATCTTAGTGTGGATTCATCTGTTATCTTTGTAATTCTGTCAGTTTTTGTCTCATATAATTTTGATGTTCTGTTGTTGAGTACATACTCATTAAGCATTCTTATGTCTTCTGGGAGTATTGGCTTCTTTATCATCATGTATTGGTCACTTTTATCTATGAAGACTTACTTTGCTATGTAGTCTGCTTTGTCTTAATATAGCTCCTCAGGTTTTCTTTTGATTAGTATTAGCATGGTATATCTCTTATTTCTTTACTTTTAGTATATATGTGTCTACATGTGTGTCTTAAGGTGGGTCTCTTGGAGGCAATATATATTTGCATCTTGTGTTTTGATCTATTCAGACAATCTCTTTTAACGGGTATACAGTCTTTTCCCCCACTTCCCACCCCATCTGTGGGTTTGGTTTCTACATTTTCATTTACCTGCAGTTAACTACAGTCTAGAAGCGGTAATTCTTCTGATGTATTGTCAGAAAGACAATTATAGCCTAACACTACTTCACAATGCCTATGTCATTCACCTCATTTCATCTCATCACATAGACATTTCATCATCTTATATCACAAGAAAGGTGAATACAGTATAATAGGGTATTTTGAGAGAAAGAGACACCACATTCATATAGCTTTTACTATAGAAAGCTGCAATTTTTATTACTCTTAATCTCTTACTGTGCCTAATTTATAAATTAAACTTCATCATAGGTATGTACGTAGAGGAAAAAACAGTATATAGAGGGTTCGTTATTGTCTGGTTTTGGGCATCTACTGAGTGTCTTGGCACATATCTCATAGATGAGAGGGACTACATTATTTAACCCTGGATGTTTAAAGTGATTTTTAGGGGCGCCTGGGTGGCGCAGTCGGTTAAGCGTCCGACTTCAGCCAGGTCACGATCTTGCGGTCCGTGAGTTCGAGCCCTGCGTCAGGCTCTGGGCTGATGGCTCGGAGCCTGGAGCCTGTTTCCGATTCTGTGTCTCCCTCTCTCTCTGCCCCTCCCCCGTTCATGCTCTGTCTCTCTCTGTCCCAAAAATAAATAAAAAACGTTGAAAAAAAAAATTAAAAAAAAAATAAATAAATAAATAAAGTGATTTTTAATTATAAATATGCACTGTATTTTTTTTACTGTTTTCTATTTGTGGTCCAAGTTCTTAGTTTCTTTTAGTCTTTTTCTGCCTTTTGTGTTTTTACTCAGAATTTTTTGTTCCATTTTCTCTTCTTTCTTAGCATATTATACTTTTTTAAACTTTATTCTTTTTTAGTGGTTGTGCTAGAATTTGCACTATAAATTTAAAAGTAGTCCAAGTCCACATTCAAATAACAAACCTCTTAATACAAGTATCTTATAATATTCCTAATTCATCTTTCCAGTTGCTTTATATTATTGCTGTCCTTCATTTTACTTACCTATAAGCATACTTAAGCATGCATAATTGAGTACATTGCTATTAATACTCTTTTGAACAGATTGTTATATCAATTACTAATAAAAATTAACTTCTATTTTACCTTTTTACATACTCCCTTTCTTTTCTCTTTTTTTTAATTTTTTTTTTTTAACGTTTATTTATTTTTGGGACACAGAGAGACAGAGCATGAACGAGGGAGGGGCAGAGAGAGAGGGAGACACAGAATCGGAAGCAGGCTCCAGGCTCTGAGCCATCAGCCCAGAGCCTGACGCGGGGCTTGAACTCACGGACCGCGAGATCGTGACTTGAGCTGAAGTCGGATGCTTAACCGACTGAGCCACCCAGGTGCCCCTACATAATCCCTTTCTTAATGGTTTTCCTTACTTCGTGTAGGTATGAGTTTCTGACCTATATCATTTGCCTTCTCTCTAAAGAACTTTTAACTTCTCTTGCAAGGAAGGTTTTACTGGCAATGGATTCCCTCAATTTTTGTTTCTCCATGAAAGTATGTTTCCTTCTCTTTTGAAGAATAATTCTGCCAGGTACAGAATTCTAGGTATTTCTCTCTTTCTCTCAACACTTTAAATATTTAACTCTAGTCTCTTCTTGCTTGCATGGTTTCTGAATATAAATAGAATACAATTCTTCCCTTTGCTTCTTGATAGGTATTTTCTTTCTCTGACTTGTTTCAGGATTTTTTTCTATCTTTGATTTTTTTTCAAGTTTGAAAATAAGACTAAATATAATTTAGGGAGCATTTATCCTTCATGGTGTTTTCTGAGATTTCTGGGTCTAAGGATTGGTATCTGACATTAACTTGGATACATTTTAGGTCATTTTTGCTTTAAATACTGCTTTTCTTCCTTTCTCTCTGATATTCCCAAGATTTGTAGTTGTGCCACCATTCTGGGATATTCTGGGTGTTGATGTTTTGTTTTTGCTTTGCTTTTCAGGTTTGGAAGTTGCTATTGAGGAAGTATAAGGTCATATTCTTTCTCAACCATGTCCTATCTACTAATGAGCCTATCAAAGGCGTTCTTCATTTCTGTTATCATGTTGTTGTTTTTTTTTATCTCTAATATTTCCTTTTGGTTCTTTCTTAGAATTCCCATTTTTCTGCTTACATTACCCATCTGTTCTTCCATGCTATCTACTTTATCCATTAAATCCCTTAGCATATTAATCACAGTTGTTTGAAATTCCACCCTAATAATTCAACACCCTTGCCATGTCTGGTTCTGCTGCTCTGTCTCTTCAAACTGTTTTATAAGCCTTTTAGTATGCTCTGTAACTTTTCTTGTTGAAATCTAGACTTGATGTACTGAGTTAAAGGAACTCATGTGAATAGGTCTTTAGTGGTTTGTTGGTAAAGTGTGGGGAAGAGGACACATTTTACAGTCCAGTGATTAGGTCTACTCAGTAGGTTCTGTACTCATGAACCACGAACTTCATCAGTCCCTCTCTATTTCTCCTTGAGTACTTGCCTTCCCTCAGGTAGGATAGGTGCTGATAAAACCTCAGAAACTTCAGCTCTGGTAAAATAGATTCTCCTGAGGGAAGGACTGGTTAAGAACAGAATGCTCTGGTGTATTTCAGAATGGTTACTTTTCCTTTTCCCCTGCGGGATGTATGGGGTTTTTTTTTCTGATATTCATCGCAAAAGTTTGGTTAAACTCCCGAAAGTAAAATTCGTAAGAGCCTGGCGCCCCCTCTACTCACTATGTGTCCCCTTTGAATTTCTGACTCTGACTTGTCCACATTGAGGATCTAGCAATTGGTCAGCTACAGTTTAGGTTTTCCTATTCTGTTACTGGCTCCTGTTCTAGAGTTTCTGCGTCAGTAACTTTGTGTAGTATGTCTGTCTCTCCAACTTTGATGGCATCAGTTAGCCCTGTAACCTCACTTATCTGATAGATAGGTGAAAATTTGTTGATGTTTTTCTTTAGCTTTTTACTTAACATGGGAAGGAGTGGCAACTTCTAAGTGCTTTACAATGACAGCCTAGAAATCAAAAGCCTCGAAACTACATTTGTTAATGAAACAAAAAAATAGAATTAATGAATGCGTTGATGTGTGAATAAAGATCTCATGTTTTTTGTTCTTGTAGGTAAATTTGATTGAGTAACCCACCGTTAAAGTTACACTCTGCCCAGTGTACATTCCAGATGGATTTTCTTGCCTCAATTTTGACCAATTTCGTTCTCTGTCTGAACGAAACTTCTAAACCCATTTGGGTTAACCATTCCAAGTGGAATGCTAAGGACTCTTGATCAAAGTTCTTAGAGTGTCTTCAACCACCTAACTGTGCCCAATGCACACATTCCAATTTGATTTCTCATTTGTCTAAATGCTTCTCAGATTTTTAAGACCATATGTGATAGGTTTGCAAATTACTTCTATTTTACATACCCTAATGTTGAGCAACCCTTGTCAAGTACACTGATCAAGAAGAGAATGCTAAATTAGAAGTAAAAAGATTTGAATATATTTTGGAACACCCTATATTCACTTCATTAATTTTCACTTAGGGCAAACCATTTTTGCCTCATTGTTTCATGTGCAGATTGAGTAGTATTGGCTCATTTGTCAAAATCACCTCAGAGTGAATTAAAGGTATTTTTACCTCCTTTATTTTCAAGAAGTTGTTAATACTAATCTTGCCACTAAACTATCCCAAAGCCTGGCTGGTAAGTGTTCTGACTGTATTTCTGCCCAAGTTTCAAAGCTATCATTAATTTAAAATACTATCTGGGGACAGAACGTAATGATAACATTTAGTTTAACTTACTGAGATTACTTTTATCTGTGTTCTTTTAAGGCTCTGACTTGCCATGTTGCTTCTCTGAAAAAGGAGACTTTGTTTCATGGTAATTAGTATTTTGTGCATTGATTTCTGTTTCAGCAAACATTTCTCCTACATAATATATTTTCAAGATATTCTTAGCAATTCTGACTTGTATCTGAATCAAATTAATAAAATTGAATGTGACAGAAGTCAAAGTTACTGAGATTTTTTCTCCTTTTTTCATCTGCCACTGAAAGTTACTGCAAAGATAACTATCTGTATTTCCATATCTTGTTAAATCTTAACTTGTGCTTGAAGGTTAGAATTACAGTGATTCTTTACCAAATGCAATACACTTGTCTTTGTTGTTGATTGTCTCAGCATTTAAATATGACTCTTGGCATCAGTAATAAGATTTTTGGGACCCTCTGCTAATGTTCAATCATAAAAATAAAGAATGCAGGGGTTTGCCTATTATCAGAAGTTTAGACTCTTGTTCCTTTTTTGTTGTTGTTGTTCACATAGCAGCTCTGTTAAGGTGCAGCAGAAGACAAACTTTTGTGTCTTAAACTTGTAAACTTTATGTACATATATTACTCATGAGATGAAAACTCAGTTAAGCAGAAAACCTATGTCTTCAAGCTAATATTTTGTAATATTGAGTGTATATAATGTTGTTTGATATGTAAGTACAATGTAAAAATGACCGGGTTCCGGAAGATGGCGGCGTAGGAGGACGCGGGGCTCACAACGCGTCCTACCGATCACTTAGATTCCACCTACACCTGCCTAAAGAACCCAGAAAACCGCCAGAGGATTAGCAGAAGGGAGTCTCCGGAGTCAAGCGCAGACTAGAGGCCCACGGAAGAGGGTAGGAAGGGCGGCGAGGCGGTGCGCGCTCCACGGACTGGCGGGAGGGAGCCGGGGCGGAGGGGCGGCTCGCCGGCCAAGCAGAGCCCCCGAGTCTGGCCGGCAAAAGCGGAGGGGCCGGACAGACTGTGTTCTGACAGCAAGCGCGACTTAGCGTCTGGGAGGTCATAAGTTAACAGCTCTGCTCGGAAAGCGGGAAGGCTGGAGGACAAAGGGAGGGAGAGCTGCTGAGCCCCCGGACGGCAGAGCTCAGCTTGGCGGGGAACAAAGGCGCCAGCGCCATCTCCCCCGCCCATCCCCCAGCCAAAATCCCAAAGGGAACCAGTTCCTGCCAGGGAACTTGCTCGCTCCGCGCAAACACCCAACTCTGTGCTTCTGCGGAGCCAAACCTCCGGCAGCGGATCTGACTCCCTCCCGCTGCCACAGGGCTCCTCCTGGAGTGGATCACCTAAGGAGAAGCAAGCTAAGCCTGCCCCCATGCACCTTGCCTACCCACCTCAGCTAATACGCCAGATCCCCAGCAACACAAGCCTGGCAGTGTGCAAGTAGCCCAGACGGGACACGCCACCCCACAGTGAATCCCGCCCCTAGGAGAGGGGAAGAGAAGGCACACACCAGTCTGACTGTGGCCCCAGCAGTGGGCTGGGGGCAGACATCGGGTCGGACTGCGGCCCCGCCCACTAACTCCAGTTATACACCACAGCACAGGGGAAGTGCACTGCAGGTCCTCACCACGCAAGGAACTCTCCAAAATTACCAAACGGAAGAATTCCCCTCAGAAGAATCTCCAGGAAATAACAACAGCTAATGAACTGATCAAAAAGGATTTAAATAATATAACAGAAAGTGAATTTAGAATAATAGTCATAAAATTAATCGCTGGGCTTGAAAACAGTATACAGGACAGCAGAGAATCTCTTGCCACAAAGATCGAGGGACTAAGGAACAGTCACGAGGAGTTGAAAAACGCTTTAAACGAAATGCAAAACAAAATGGAATCCACGATGGCTCGGCTTGAAGAGGCAGAGGAGAGAATAGGTGAACTAGAAGATAAAGTTATGGAGAAAGAGGAAGCTGAAAGAAAGAGAGATAAAAAAATCCAGGAGTATGAGGGGAAAATTAGAGAACTAAGTGATACACTAAAAAGAAATAATATACGCATAATTGGTATCCCAGAGGAGGAAGAGAGAGGGAAAGGTGCTGAAGGGGTACTTGAACAAATTATAGCTGAGAACTTCCCTGAACTGGGGAAGGAAAAAGGCATTGAAATCCAAGAGGCACAGAGAACTCCCTTCAGACGTAACTTGAATCGATCTTCTGCACGACATATCATAGTGAAACTGGCAAAATACAAGGATAAAGAGAAAATTCTGAAAGCAGCAAGGGATAAACGTGCCCTCACTTATAAAGGGAGACCTATAAGACTCGTGACTGATCTCTCCTTTGAAACTTGGCAGGCCAGAAAGGCTTGGCACGATATCTACAGTGTGCTAAACAGAAAAAATATGCAGCCGAGAATCCTTTATCCAGCAAGTCTGTCATTTAGAATAGAAGGAGAGATAAAGGTCTTCCCAAACAAACAAAAACTGAAGGAATTTGTCACCACGAAACCAGCCCTACAAGAGATCCTAAGGGGGATCCTGTGAGACAAAGTACCAGAGACATCACTACAAGCATAAAACATACAGAGATCACAATGACTCTAAACCCATATCTTTCTATAATAACACTGAATGTAAATGGATTAAATGCGCCAACTAAAAGACATAGGGTATCAGAATGGATAAAAAAACAAGACCCATCTATTTGCTGTCTACAAGAGACTCATTTTAGATCTGAGGACACCTTTAGATTGAGAGTGAGGGGATGGAGAACTATTTATCATGCTCCTGGAAGCCAAAAGAAAGCTGGAGCAGCCATACTTATATCAGACAAACTAGACTTTAAATTAAAGGCTGTAACAAGAGATGAAGAAGGGCATTATATAATAATCACAGGGTCTATCCACCAGGAAGAGCTAACTATTATAAATGTCTATGCGCCAAATACCCGAGCCCCCAGATATATAAAACAATTACTCATAAACATAAGCAACCTTATTGATAAGAATGTGGTCATTGCAGGGGACTTTAACACCCCACTTACAGAAATGGATAGATCATCCAGACACACAGTCAATAAAGAAACAAGGGCCCTGAATGATACATTGGATCAGATGGACTTGACAGATATATTTAGAACTCTGCATCCCAAAGCAACAGAATATACTTTCTTCTCGAGTGCACATGGAACATTCTCCAAGATAGATCATATACTGGGTCACAAAACAGCCCTTCATAAGTTTACAAGAATTGAAATTATACCATGCATACTTTCAGACCACAATGCTATGAAGCTTGAAATCAACCACAGGAAAAAGTCTGGAAAACCTCCAAAAGCATGGAGGTTAAAGAACACCCTACTAACGAATGAGTGGGTCAACCAGGCAATTAGAGAAGAAATTAAAAAATACATGGAAACAAACGAAAATGAAAATACAACAATCCAAACGCTTTGGGATGCAGCGAAGGCAGTCCTGAGAGGAAAATACATTGCAATCCAGGCCTATCTCAAGAAACAAGAAAAATCCCAAATACAAAATCTAACAGCACACCTAAAGGAAATAGAAGCAGAACAGCAAAGGCAGCCTAAACCCAGCAGAAGAAGAGAAATAATAAAGATCAGAGCAGAAATAAACAATATAGAATCTAAAAAAACTGTAGAGCAGATCAACGAAACCAAGAGTTGGTTTTTTGAAAAAATAAACAAAATTGACAAACCTCTAGCCAGGCTTCTCAAAAAGAAAAGGGAGATGACCCAAATAGATAAAATCATGAATGAAAATGGAATGATTACAACCAATCCCTCAGAGATACAAACAATTATCAGGGAATACTATGAAAAATTATATGCCAACAAATTGGACAACCTGGAAGAAATGGACAAATTCCTAAACACCCACACTCTTCCAAAACTCAATCAGGAGGAAATAGAAAGCTTGAACAGACCCATAACCAGCGAAGAAATTGAATCGGTTATCAAAAATCTCCCAGCAAATAAGAGTCCAGGACCAGATGGCTTCCCAGGGGAGTTCTACCAGACATTTAAAGCAGAGATAATACCTATCCTTCTCAAGCTATTCCAAGAAATAGAAAGGGAAGGAAAACTTCCAGACTCATTCTATGAAGCCAGTATTACTTTGATTCCTAAAGCAGACAGAGACCCAGTAAAAAAAGAGAACTACAGGCCAATATCCCTGATGAATATGGATGCAAAAATTCTTAATAAGATACTAGCAAATCGAATTCAACAGCATATAAAAAGAATTATTCACCATGATCAAGTGGGATTCATTCCTGTGATGCAGGGCTGGTTCAACATTCGCAAATCGATCAACGTGATACATCACATTAACAAAAAAAAAGAGAAGAACCATATGATCCTGTCAATCGATGCAGAAAAGGCCTTTGACAAAATCCAGCACCCTTTCTTAATAAAAACCCTTGAGAAAGTCGGGATAGAAGGAACATACTTAAAGATCATAAAGGCCATTTATGAAAATCCCACAGCTAACATCATCCTCAACGGGGAAAAACTGAGAGCTTTTTCCCTGAGATCAGGAACACGACAGGGATGCCCACTGTCACCGCTGTTGTTTAATATAGTGCTGGAAGTTCTAGCATCAGCAATCAGACAACAAAAGGAAATCAAAGGCATCAAAATTGGCAAAGACGAAGTCAAGCTTTCGCTTTTTGCAGATGACATGATATTATACATGGAAAATCCGATAGACTCCACCAAAAGTCTGCTAGAACTGATACATGAATTCAGCAAAGTTGCAGGATAAAAATGACCTCATTTTTATTATAAAAAAAATAGTCCCTACTGGTAGTCTTACCATATGTGGTCATTAAATCAGATATAAAATTTAGAATATAGATTTTTTTTTCTGATACTATTTTTGTTGTACACCCATATCATTTACCTAGTGCACTGTTTTGTAGAGTGCCGGGTGTTGAATAAAAATGTTGAATGGTTAGCTAACTGGGGTTTAAATAAAAACTTAAAAGTAATAGGATATTTTCAATACTTTATCTTTTTCCAAAATAAGTTGGCTTTGTGGTTTACACTTCTGGAACTAATGAAAAACGTAAATCAAATAATCTGATTAGAAGGATTTAAAAAAATAGACAAAGATGTAATATTTCTACTTGTTTAGGGGATTTTTCTGCTTTTTCTTAGGGGAAAAATTCCATTTTAATTTGTCTGAGCTATCGAGTGGTTATATAGCAGAGGTGATCCTGAAACATCTTTGGTAGATACATTAGGGTACTAGCCAGAAGGAAAGGGCTCTTAAAACAAAAGGAAAAAAAAAAGAAGAGAAAATAGTCTTAACAGGTAGGAGGCACACCTGCAGATACACCTTTGCTATCTTACCCTTCGTTTCTGTATGATTCTTAATTTGCGGTGGCATTCAGTGTAGGGATACTATATTCTACAAACCTATGGAAGTGAGATTTCTTGTTCCATGTTACTCCACAACCATAATTAATAAAATTTCCTCTTCACATTTATTCCCAAACTTACCATGTAACAACACTTTGGGACAGAATTTGTTTAGTAGATTTTATTTATGTATACAGTCCTTCATGTTTTCTATTTGATTCCAAAACTGTCTTCCAATGAGTGATCACTAACTGAAAGCACTTTTTTAAATTTAATGAAACTGGTCTCTTTGCGTTTGTAGGTTTTAGGTCTGGGTAATACATGTAGCTTCAAGAAAATGTAAATACCCCTGTGTCAGTATTTCTAATGACTTAAGACAAAGCTTTCTAATGTTGTTGAACCTGAATAAGGACTTTTTCTTGTGAATGCTTTTTTTAAAGACCTGTTAAATATTGATTTTTTTTGGCTGAACTTAACTTATTTCTATGTACTGAGGATGTATATTCAGCAACTTACTGTTCCTGTTCCTGTGGATATGTAAGAAATTATCCCCAATCTAATATTGTAAAACTTCCATGCATTATGATGATGACTTGAGTGAGTCATGAGAGGAGAGCCCATATAGAGACTACAGGTTATTTCACATGGTTTGTGTCTGGGGCCTTAGCTGAAAGACTCCTAGGCCGAGTGTTAAATTCATCTGAAGGTTGATACATCTGGTGATTGATACTGTCATTGAGGCCTCTGTTAGGCACAAGATGGCTGTTTCATATCCAGGAATTCTGTAGGTAAGTAAAGTAGAAATCACATAAAAAAGGGAGACCAAAAGGGCAAATTCTTACATTACAAAATCCAGTAATATATCACATGGATACTCTAGAAGCAATCTGGAGAAATAAGGATTATTTAGGCACAGAGCCTAAATAAAATTGTGGTGTCCTTATTAAGGCAAATTAAAATGTATATTATGTAGGCAGCTCTCCATATCTGTCACTCTGGTTATTCTCTAAGCCTGCCTTAAAATTCTCATAAAGCTTTGAGCTTTGTTTTCCTATACAGTTTTATCTGCTGCAAAGCTTCTAACTCAATTCCTGCTTTCTAGAGCTAGAGATAATTATATTCTAGTCCAAACCATATTTGAAATGAGTTGTTTATCATTCTGTCTGCATTCATCCCATCCTGATGATAAATTTAAATTCAAAGTTATGGTCCCACTTCTCCTTGTTTTATGGCTGCCAGTCACCAAGATGAAGATGAATATGGGAAAAAAGGGATAGCTGTGTTCCCTTAATTGTATCACATCATGCAAAGTATTTGATTTATTAATTGATTAATGATGATATGTTCATATGCTACCTGTAGAATAGTCACATTTTAAAAATGGAAAGTTTTCCTAAGTATCCAGTTTAAGTTCTTATTATTTCTTTTAAAAAAATGTTAACTTATCTTTTACAGATATTTACTAAATTAGCAGTTAACCCTAACCAAACTGAGAACTTCTAAATGATTGGGAAAGTGATCGGTTGGGCAAAACTCATTCTGTTTTTCCAATTCATTCCCTGTCAAATTTTATCTTGTGTTTTGATTTTAAATATAATTGAGTTTTGTTCTTAACTTTCTTAAAAGAAAATATATAACTAGAAGTAGTTATGAGTTTTATTTTTTTCAAATGTTTATTCATTTATTTTGAGAAAGAGAAAGCTGGAGAGAGTGGGGGAAGGGCAAAGAGAGAGAGGGAGAGAGAATCCAAAGCAGGCTCCACACTGTCAGTGCAGAGCCCCACACAGGGCTTGAACTCCCAAACCTTGAGATCATGACCTGAGTCGAATGAGTCGAAGAGTCAAGACCTGAGCCAAAGAGTCGAACGCTTAAGCAATTGAGCCACCCAGGAGCCCCAGTGTTTTAAAATCCTCTATTTCTAATATTAAATATAGAAAGTATTACAATGACTAGACTAAAACCCAGATTAGTGAGTCACTTTTGAGTTTACTGAGATTAGAAACCAAAGTTAAATCAGTGGAATATACACTGCCAGTTGTCATTTAAATATTTTAAATTGATTTCTTGTTGTTTAATTATTTATTGTTTTTTTCTTGTGTTGTAATTGAACAAGTCAGCTGACCAAAGTTGTGGGCTGGAGCCAAACCAAAGTCATAATGGCTGAGATCACATCTGTGGATTCAGGGTTTTATTACTTAAACAATAAGAGACTTACCAAGTGACCATGATTTTCCGGGTGCCGAGTTAAAAACCCTGGAGTGTCTTAAAGTCTAAAGAAAACATGGAGAAGAACAGAATGTTCATAAGTTAAAAACTTATTAATGTTAAACTTACACACATTATTACTATTTAGATAAGCATTTGTTATGGAAAAAGTGTGACTTTTGCCAGTTGGACACATTGGAACAAACTGAGCAAAATGAAATTTGACTGTTAGAAGATAAACAGTAGGAGACAAATTTCTGTGTGTACAAAGTAAGTGACATTATATTAAGTGCATTTTAATTCCTTCTCTTTAGAGAGTATTTTTACTTGTAGAAGTCTGTAAATGTGAATCTTGGTGGGACTTAGTGGAGGAAATAGAACATTTATAAGAGTTTAGTCAAAGTAGATGGCTAGAGAGAAGAACAGAGTGGGAAGCTAGAATAACAAATGAGGAAATGAATAGTTTATGGGAGTTTGAGATAAGGACTTGGTTTCTATATTTGACATAGATTATGAAAAGAGAAAACAAGTTAAAACATCATTTTCCCCATCATTCCATAACCTTAGTTACTTTAATGTTAAAACTACTCTTAAAAATACAACTCATTATTTCAAATCAGAAGCTTCATTTTTCATTTCATCTGTCTCCTTAAATTTGTAAATCACATCACAAAATGCCTTTTCCTTTCTTTTTTTAAATTTGGAGCTCAAGTATTTTGCCTTAAGTTGTAAAGCAAATTGTATAATATACAATTAGAATCAAGTTGTAAAGCAAATTGTATAATATACCATTAGAATCTCTTAAAACATCCAGTTGAAGACCCTTAAGAAATCAAGAAGAATGGGCTAAAGGCCAGTTACTTCTTACTCAAGCCGTGTGTTCCAGCCCAGAGAGTCTTCTTGGAATTAGGGTTCCAGAGCGTTTTCCTTAAGTCTATTCAGTGCAACTAAACTTCTTCACTACCTAGTTGTTTTTTTCCCTTAAATCTAAAGTCACTTAGACTGACCTTGTCAATACTTTTCTCCTTTTTCTACCCTTCTCCTATGCCATCAGGGTCCATAACCTCTTGGTTATGTCCCTGAGGTGCCCACCTTTATTTGAACCTCCAATGTTGATTGATCTCCAGTGATCCAGATAACTTTCATTCTACGGCAATTCAGAAGTTAGATGAGGAGTAGGGTGTGGATAAAAGTCGGATCCTGTGGGTGTAGCATACTTTAATGTATCATGTCTTCACCTTTCCAAGATGGAGTAACGGGGTTACTCTCTCGCTCTTGCTCTTGCTCACTTCCTCTCTTCTGTTCTCTCCCCTTGGTTTCCTTTCGTATAGCCAAATAACCCTTCCATGAGATCACTCAGTTCTTCTTGGAATCTTTCTTAGGCAAGGAAAACTGAAGAAGAATACTTATCAAATAATAAACTCAATAACTTTAACTAGCTGCCTTTGGCTAATTTTGACTTAGGCTTTGGTTAAAATATTTTCAACAAAGAGTTAGTAAAACGTTTTTTTTAAGATTGACTTTATTATCATTAAGTAGAAATTTCCCCATTCAAGCATTTAACTCTATACTTTTAACTCTGTATGTTGCTTGCATGGAGATTTTATGGAGTTAGTGAACACTAATTACTGTATAATTCAGAATTAACCTCAGTGCTAGAATGGATGGTATCCTGGTATAACATATTTTTGCCTTCCTCTTTCCACCTGAAAAGGTTAATATTTCTTGCTTGATCTGAAGGCTTATACATCTTTTGTGTTCCCTAAGAGGAACTCCCTTGTTCATTTTCTCTTGGCTTTTGGATCCCCCAGAGAGATTGTCTTTCCCCTTGTCCTCTTTAGTCATATCTTCAAATAGGAAATGAAGAATATGTACTCTTGGGGGTGAGCAGTTTTCTCAGACTGTTCCTAAGAAGTTTGGGGAACCAAGGTTTGTTTTAAACCCGAGCAGTTTTAGTCTAATTTCATGGTTTCCTTGGCAGTTTATCTCTCTTAAAAACTTAGCAGGCTTTTTATATGATAAATATCAGCCCTTAAAAGGATATTTCCTCTGAATTATTGTATCCAATAAGAAGAATTATTATTCAACACAACTATATCCTAATCTTCTTCCCCAAGTCTCCTTAATTTTTGAAAAATGTTAATAGTAGGTATGAAGACCGTACCTTTAGTTCTCTCTTCATTGAAAAAGCTAGTTTTAATTACCTTTATCACTTAATACACTTCTTAGTTTTACCATCCTAGTGTTTGTGATTCCACAGCAGTTGCTACTCCCACATTACAAGTGGTAAAATTTCGTGAATCTCTTTGTTTTCTTCCATTTTAACTTGCAAATTAGTCAATTCTTAACTTACCAATTTTTGAAATAATACACTGTAAAAAGCAGATAGCATTAATAACTCAGATGAATGACATTTGGTTTTTCAAACTCCTTTCCTACTGAATAATAATGATTAGATTCACAGCAGAACATCTAAATCATACTTTGTCCTGCAAATAGGAGAAATATTACCATTTTACCAGATTGCAATAACCAGTGTCTTCTCTATCACTAAAGCAATGACACATATTTTAGTAATTTGTTTCAGAATTCCTAACTTCAGGGATTAATTTATACATTAGAATAAGCTGAAAAAACATTGAATAACAAACCACCCTAAAATTTCAGTGCCTTAAGAGAATAAAAACTTAATTCTCATTCCTGCAGAGTCCACAGCAAGCCTGCGTGAGTTTCCGAGCAAACTGTCTTAGAAAGAACAAGCAAGTAATCTAGGATGACCTGAGTTCCCACCGTGCTAGATTTTCACTATCTGGAATATGTCTCCTGAAAGGTTGTCATGAGAAGGAAAGAGAGAGCTAACAGGTCTCACAAAGCGTGATGCACACACCTCTTCCTTTCACAGCCCAGTGGCCAGAACCGATCACTTCTAGCATGACTCTGCCTTTCTGTAAAGAGACAAACAAATGTATCCTTTTTTATGCACCAAAGGAGAGAGGACTCAGATGTGAATGAGCACTGAAATCTATTCCACACTCATGTCTTGCCTTTGCAGATTTCTGTTCATTAACCTATGTAAGTGAAAAATCTGTACCCTTCTTAGAAAGCAGGGTCAGAGTATCACTGTGACTACGTTTTTCTCATGTGAATAAAATTAAAATCTAAGACTGCATTCATATTCATGGCTATTGACTGTGTAGGTTTAGATTATCTTTTTATTTCAGATGTTAGTTGCTATCAGTCTATTAAGGCCTTCATAAAATTGACTTGAAATCTAGTGCCTAATAACTTCAAACTGTGCTGCAGTAGAATTTCTTTATGGATTTATTTTTGTTGTTGTTGGATTTTGCTATCTTTCTTCTTTCCTTTGTTGACCACAATATAGAATATCTTTTATTTCCATAATTTACAAATATACAGACTCTGTCTCACCCACTTACATAAATGGCAGAATTTACTGAGTTTGAGAGGACACAGTGGGCTTATACTGCAACAATACAAACTTTAATTTTAGTCTATTTTTTAAAAAAAAATCACTCTTGACAAACGGTTATTTGATCTGTTCCTTTTTCTGCTCTTCTATTACAATCATTCCATAACCTCTTTGCTCATCTGAAGAACAGGAACATTCTTAAATCTTTGATTTTCTTGTCTGATAAAATGAGCCCCTGCAGCATCTAACTCTAGATTTAGGACCATATTAATTCCATTCTCTGGGAATGAGAGCAGAGTTCCATAGTTTCATTTATACCAGGATAATGACCAATATCTTCTGAAGTTAAGATTCAACCCTCATCAACTTGATTATTGCCTTCAATTTAGTTTCTTTTTCTTTCTTTCTTTTTTTTTTTTTTTTAAAGATTTTAACGTTTATTTATTTTTGAGACAGAGAGAGACAGAGCATGAACAGGGGAGGGTCAGAGAGAGGGAGACACAGAATCTGAAACAGGCTCCAGGCTCCGAGCTGTCAGCACAGAGCCTGACGCAGGGCTCGAACTCACGGACCGCGAGATCATGACCCGAGCGGAAGTCGGCTGCTCAACCGACTGAGCCACCCAGGCGCCCCCAATTTAGTTTCTAAAGAAGTCCTCACATAGATCTGGCTTCCAGAGTAACAATGTTTCAATTAAGGATTCGGATAAAAAGCTGTTAGAAGTAGAAAATAGATTTCATTGACTTACTTTAAAAATTGTTTATAAAAAACATATAAATGTATGTAATCAATACGCTGGATCTTATTAATAAGTACCCCTGAATTATAAATAAATTTTGAAGTCATGTGGTAGAGTTTTTAGGACTTATAAATTCTCAATATATGAGAAAAATCCAAATTAAGACTTTTAAAGGCAAAATCTATTTTCTAATTTGAAAGAAAGAAATGCTTAAAAGAGACTAATTTTGTAATTTTAAGATGAATATTTACTTTGGAAGAGACTACCTTAACTTTAAAGATCATTCTTTGTTTGACCCAATGTGACACATCTTAAAATCTGTTAAGTTCTAAATTATACAGAAGCAATACATTCTTTTCATGTGTCTTTTAAATGGCAAAAATTAGGTTGCATGCTTATATATAAAAAATAGCAAAACTTTTAATCAAAGGCATTTCCAGGATCATTTTTAATCAACCTTTATCACCTATTATTCACCCTATTAAAGATGAAAAAGGCAAGGATGACAGGTATGTCAAGATGAATCCCTCAAAAAGATACATGTCAATGTTTAAATAGAAAATATCAAGGAAATGGTAGATGATAAAAAGTGCATCTTTATTCTTTCCTTTACACAGAGATTTGATGCAATGAAAGATAAGGAGCAATTTCCTAGAACTTTGAGCAGCAATCTAGTGATGAGTTATTAGGTCAGCTTCCCCTTGCTCAACAATCTGCTGGCTGGATTGAGATGAGCTCCTAACAGGTTAATGAAGTTTATAAAAACTTCAAAACCTATATAATAAGTAATGAATAATGACATAACATGTTGCTTTTTTGCGGTTATCTGGAATTATTTCTCTTTTTTCCAAAAACAGTTTATTTCATCATACAATTACACATTTTCAGAACATAAAAAAATCTCTTTCATTAAACACAAACTAGAATTAGACCATTTGCTTGTAAGTACTTAAACATTTGGTTTGACAGCAGTTTATGACATGAGTATGGACAGATATAGACCCGATTTAGGGAGTTTATGCTCTGGGGTAGGCTAGGAATAAAAAGTAGAAGTGTGTGCAAAAATTACCCGTTAAATGGTTCTATTGTTTACTATTCAAAATGAGGATAATAATGATTTCCAGGAAATATATGCTACTGTTTGAAATGTTAAATTTAGTAAAGGTACTATGTAATGGACTTTCACCTAAGAAACATTTTGATTCCTTATTGCCTTAAGGTTTTGACCATTGGCTCAGTGTCCTGCAATAACTCCTACTGTCTGAAGATCCTGCAATGGATATGAAATTAATTGAGATATTTGGTACTTCAGTTAGGTGATTAAATATGACCAAGAATTGGTATCGTGATCTATGTTATGTTAAAAAATGTAACCTAGAAAGGATCCTCATCTTACCTCAAAATGCTATCTTAATTAATTGCAATTTACATTTCCTGGTAATTTTGTTAAAAGAAGTAATTATATCCCTATAAATATTTTAATACTTCAATATATTTTAAATAGCTCATCATTAATCAAGAACCCTTAAACAGCATGTAGAGTTTGAGAATAATAAACATACCATAACATATTTTAATACTTTGAGATTTATTTAGTATAAGTGAATCTTAGATCCTTTTTATATAGAGGAAGTTGAAAAAATACATACATATATTTTAATTCAAAATAAAAGGCTTCAACTTTTAAAATGTTTTATAAGAAAACTGAGATTACAAACGGTATGCAAATTCTTTAAAACTCTTCAGATCTGTAGGGATAATGTTTCAGAAATAAAGATGGGAATGAATAATCTAGCTTACATATGGAATGATAAATTCTCCTTCAACTCTCTCAAGATTCAAACATTGAACAATTTTTGATTATATAACTAAGGAAAACATTGTCAGCTATTACCCCACCCAGTGAATTATAATAGGGTGGAAAATCACATTGTGAACAACTGCTGCTCACACTCCGCCTAAGAAATCGTGGTAACGTTGTATTGCCACTTTGCCCTCGCCCACCATGATTAGCTTTAGTTTTTGAGGAAGCGCCTGGGCTGGGCTGCCTTCGGCACTACCATTCTTGCTGGTCTCACTGCATCAAGTTTGTTCCCGGCTAAACATGCTCTTAGCGGATTAACCTAGAGAAGCTTTCTGCTCTTCTGCCAACCAGGCAAAATAGTGATAAATCCATGAAGCCAGTCAACTTAAAGTGAAGTTGTATAAAAAGTTTGAATACAAACAGGTTTATATTTTATGAACAGCAATCCATTACTCAGTTTCCAGGTAACTTGAGCTTTACAATGAAGTAATTCCCATATCAAAAAAAAAAAAAAAAAAAAGTTTGCAAAGGTTTATCTTTGAATTTGTTTATTACTACTCTCAACTTTGATAAGTCAAGAATGTTTAACAAATTTTAAATGATAACCAGTTTTAAGGGTGTCTACCTTTTGAAAATATGTACATTTTAAAATATGAGAGAGAAAGGGAAGGGAGGTGGGAGGGATAGGCAGCAAATAAGAAATTTCTTCAATTTTCTTGTAATAGAGTAGGTACAAAATTAATATTTTATAAGAACATTGAAGTATCTTCCCCAAAATGATTCAAATACAAAAAGAATATTTGAGATGCCCATAGCAAATAAGACATTAGTTTTTTTCTTTTATATATTTATAGTTTTCAGAACTAGATATGTCTGTTTCTTGATTTGTTCAGACTTTGAATGCTCATTAATGATAGAAATTGTTTCAAAGAAAAAATAAGTTTGTTTAAAATAGAGACAAAATGATAGAATCTCTAGAAGTGATTATATTCTGAATTAAGTTATCATTAAGATTTCTAAATGTAAAATTTCAGCCTTAGTGTTAAGATGCAGTAGTAGAAAAAATCCTATGTATTTCATCACTTTAAAAGAAACTTAGGTGACATTTTAGAAAATGGAATGATGAAGTGTAACTTTAGTTACCCTGAATAAAATAAACTTTACGGAATCTATTATCTTTGGCTATGGATCAAAGAGAGAGAAACAGCAACTGTATTGAGAAATTGGGGCCTTTTTTTTTTTTTTTTTTTTTGAGAGAGAGAGAAAGAGAGTAAGAGAGTCAGAAAACATGCATACAAGAGACAACAGAAGAGGGGCAGGGACAGAGGCAGAGGGAGAGGAAGAGAGAATTTTAAGCAGAATCCACACACAACTCCAGAATAGTAAGATCATGACCTGACCTGAAATCAAGAGTCATAGGTTTAACTAACAGAACCACCCAAGTGCCCCAAGAAATTGGGACTTTTTTAAACATTTTGTGACACAATTGACGAGAGCAGAGCAAGACTTTTACAGTAGGCAAGAGCAATGCCTCCGTCGTATTGGCAAAATTGCATGGTTGTCATGGCTTGTGCTATGTTCTTTTCATTTTTTTTTTTTTCTAAAATGGTCAAGATCCCCATGAGAGCAAATGCAAAGCAGGATGTTTGTCATAAAGTGTGTGTGCCTCATAATTGTGATTGAATTTAAAACACATGAATTCAGAGTACAGAGAACTAATTTCTCTATTGGATGACTCAGGTGGATTTTATTTATTCATTTTTTTATTTTTATTCATAACATGGATTACTTATTTTTTCCAAGCTTTATTGAGGCATATTTGAAAAATAAAATTGTATTTAAATTATACAACCTGATTTGATATGTATATATTGTGAAATATTGACTGAAACTGAAAACTGAAAGTCTGTGGAGAAATACAGGTATCCAGGTGTTATACACAAAAATCATAAGGTCCCCAAGCAGAGTAAACCAAAAGAGGGCTGTATCAAGACATATTATAATAAAACTGTCAAAAATCAAAGTCTAAGAGCAAAATTTGAAAACACCAAAATGGGAAAAAGCCAAAGTACCTCATTACATACAAGGGTATCCCCCACAAGGCTGTTAATGGACTTTCAGCAGAAACCTTTCAGACCTGAAGAGAATGGGATGACAAATTCAAAGTGCTAAAAGAAAAAAAACCTGCCAACCAAGAATACCTTACCTGATTAAGCTGTCTTACAGAAATGAAAGAGAGATCTAGACTCTACCAGACAAAAAGAAGCTGAGGGAATTCATTATCATTAGACTTACCTTGTAAGAAATGCTAACTGGAGTTTTTCAAGCTAAAATGAAGGTTAAAAGACAAAAGCATTAAAAATACCTGTGGTTAGAATAAATTGTTAATGGGTATACAGTATAGAAAGAAATAAATTATGGCATGAAAAATCTAAACTGTGGGTGATGGGAGTAAAAGGGTAAATGTTTTGTTTGAGATAAAAGTTAAGTTGTTACTGGCTTAAAATAGACTACTATAACTACTTAAGTAAGTAGTTAAGTAAATATATCTTAAGTAAGCCTCAAGGTAACAACAAAACAAAAAAACCTATAGTATATATAACAAAAATAAAACATTAAAATTTAACTTTTATACCCTGGCGTCTCCAATTTTGAAAATTTGGCCCAGATAAAATGATAATATTCTTGAAAACCATAGTGAAGACATGTCTATGCATGTATGTATGCATATGGTAACGCCCAGAGAAACTCATGGAGATGAATAAGTGAATGAACAGATAAATGAGTAAAAGCTCAGAATTCTCTTAAAAGTTTGATATCAAAAGATTGATCTAAAGTCCACTCATAACTACCACTATAGGAGTCAAGTGTTGTAGTCTATAATTGTTTACATTTATTTAAATACCTTCTATCTAAATATATTAGGGGTTTTTAAACTAAGAAAAATGGCACAGAATTTTAGGATGGTCTCTTTGGAAAACATTTGTGATTTTTTTTTAAAATTTATTTTGAGCGTGAGAGAGAGCATGAGCAGGGGAGGGGCAGAAAGAGAGGGAGAGAGAAAAAGAAAGAAAACCTTAGGCAGGCTCCACACTTAGCATGGAGTTTGATGCAGGGCTTAATCTCATGATCATGATATCATGACCTGACCTGAAACCAAGAGCCCTACGCTTCACCAACTGAATCACCCAGGCTCCCTATTTATGAGCTTTTGAAAGATTGTTAAAACCTAGGAATTAGAGTTCAGTAATGCAGTCTGTGTCACGAATAGAGCCTATTTTTAATAAGTCTCTGGTCATTTATTTTGTAATGATTGCTAAATAATGCTGGGCCTCAAGCTAGGCATTAAAGCTAGTCAGAATCAGTCCTCATATACTACTGTTTTGTAGTTGTTCCAGGTGCAAGTTAAAACAACATGAAACAAAAAACACAAAACACCCGATACATTGTGATTCTCATTCAACCCAAAATTTAATTATGTTACTATGTGGGTTTGTAATGTGGATTAATAGTTTTATTGTACTCTTGTGATTAGTTTCTGTTTGTTCTAATTTCTTTTTCATTTCTTCCTGACCTTGAGATAAAAAAAAAAACCAAAAAACAGAAGATGTATTCCTTCAATTTAATGCCAGTTTGAGGTGTTTCTCCTGCATCATCAGATCAATGAAAAGTAAATAGCCTACACTTCTTGTTTCACAGTGCAGTATTGATCTTTCTTCAGCTTTTGCTTCCCTTTTTCCCTGCATGTTGTGTCTTTCAACCCCTGGGACTGAAGTGATTGCCATAGATTGGACAAGCTAACAAGCGCATGATAAGGAACCGGTGTTTTGTGGCATACTCACATACACATGCTTGGTATATAAAGCCTGCTTCTGCATTGAGAGAAAGGTGCCATTTTGTGTGTGTGACACAAGCCACTAACAGAAAGAACTAGAAGGAAAAAACCAGGAAGGAAGATTCTATATGGTATCCCAAATCTTTGGAGGTAGTGTTAAATTAGATGATGAAATTCCTTTGAAAAGTAAAAGACAAGTAGCCTGCGGGAAAATGCCACATGCTTTAAGCTGTAACAATTGACTGGATGTTGACAGCCTGTGGGTAAGTCTCTACTATCTCTTAGTATTTATGCATTCTCAGTAATTTTGTTGTTCTGTTTTTTTGTATGGTTTGGTTCTGGTTTTTTACTTGAGGCTAATGTTAGAGTTTGAGAAACAGTTATAATTTGGATTCTATATCCAAATCCTAAAAATATGCATGTAAGCCACGTATTTTACTTGATAAGGAGCATTCAGAGATATATCTATTTCTTTAACAATCTGACTTAATTGTGGCTTTCCTTTGCGGTGGAAAGACATGCTTTTGTAAACATGTGTACTGATCTGTTCTCTAAATGCCAAATAATGGAAGGAAACAATAACTTTACAAAGCTTAGAAATACTTTGCTTACTCTATGCCTGTCTTTAACATGTTCATTGTGGAAATAAAAATGCTCCAAGTTTTATTTTTGGGCCCTTCTATATCTAACGATTTCTCTGCCATTGGAAAATGGATAAATGAATAATTGATATTCTATCACATGCTACCATCTTCCTAGAGAAGCACATTTTATACTGCGTAGCTCACAAGTTTTCTGACATCGCTTTAGAATGGTAGGATTCAGTTTCTTAACTCTGAGTGCTTATCAGTCATTAGTGCCATTGGTTTCCAGTTCTGTGAACCAATGTATATATAAACAAGTAAGTTACCTTTATTTTTTATGCCCTCCTACTTGAATTTAGTTTGAGAGTGTATGGTCAGGTTATCCTTCTGCACTTCATGGATGAAAGAAATGTCACATGACAGAGGAAGTAAATAAAACTTCAGCTCCTCATGGGGAAACTTAACTCTAAAAGTGTGAAGATGGTCTGAGGATGTGTGTAGAATGTTTAATGTCAACTATGTTAAGAAAGAATTTCCACAATGCACAGGTCCCTGATTTTGGTATGTAAATTGCTGTACACTGATATATGAACTTCATACTGGCACCATGGACAGCACTGCAGTGCGGCTTATTAGCACATTGTTTTCAACATGACACTTTCATATCTTAAGCCTTTTGTTGTTTGAGTAGAATACGGTGTACATGGAACAAATTAAGTATAATGTTGGAGCTTTAGTATCTTTCTGAGGCTTTATGGCATTTTATACTTCTTGGATTTGGGTGATTGTTCTAACTTAAGCTATTAAGGAATCCTTAGGGTAACCCTAGTGCTGATTTGAAAGCTATTAATTTTCTATTATAGTGTGTATTCTGTAGTGTGGCACTCACCTGCATTATTGAGTCAACGACCAATTGCAGAGTTGCTCTGTGGTGATTGGAGCTTAACTCAACCCTCTGGGATCTCATTTATTATTTGCAGATATTGATTTTGGAAAAAGAAAAGCTAAGATGTGTGAATATAATACTGACTTGGACCTGGCCTAGAGCTGTTAACTCCTCATGCTCTGCATATTGTACTTGTTAACATATAAAGCAATTATATATTTTGTGGTTTAAGCAAAGATCAATTATGCTGTGCTCACAATAAGTATTATCAATATCTGTCAGTGTCTAAACATGGAGTCCCCAAATGATCTTGCTGTATGTCCATAGAATCTAAACTTAGATCTTGTCATACTTAAAATTTTCTGATTCCTTAGAAATACAAATGAGAGATGAATGTTTACTTATAAAAACGCTAAAAACAAAGCCCCAGGTGTGTTTGGAATATGATCTCTAATTAGCATGTGTGTGTGTATGTGTGTATATGTAAGTAGAATCCTAATGATGATTTATTCTTAAACATTACAGTTGGGACAGTCCTCAGGGAGTTCGCTTAAGTAGCCTCAGAGACTATAAAAAATCTTATTTCATAACTTGAAGTTGTACTTTTTAATCTCTTTAACTATTTTGCCTATGCATCCCACCAAGTCCCTCCTCAGATAAGAAAAGTACAGCATAAGGAATATAATCTCTATTGTAATAACATTGTGTGGTGACAGATGGTAACTACACTTACCACAGTAAGCATTGAGCAATGTATACAAATGTCAAATTTGTATGCTGTACATTTAAAACTAATAAAATAGTGTGTGTCACCTATACTTGAAGAAAAAATAAAATTATGTGGAAAATATTTTGATCTAAAAGAATATAAAATTCAAAATGAAGCCAGAGCTTATGTGGAATTCTAGCATGTGTGATCTCTTGACTGAAGGGACCCAGAGAGCCTAGTATGACCTTAGTACTCCCACAGGCTAACAAGTTTGTAAAGACACACACTTGTGAACTATACAACAACCAGTCTCCTATGTCCTCATGTTGATAACTAAGGCATACACTATGTTTGCTCAAAACCTGAATTTTCCCCTTAAAAGATCTTTGTTATTTTCACAGAAACAGCATTTCTAGATAGTCACTGGAAGCACTATTTTGTTGTGTTTAAGTTAAATCCCACTTTTTTAATGAATCTTTTTTATTATCTCACCTTAGTAATTAATTTAGAAGAGCAAAACCTATTTTATTAAAATTTGAAATAATCAAACTTCACAAATATGAAAGGGGGTTATGTTGTCAATAATCCATTTACTTGTACAAATCATCTGCAAATAATTGATGATCCAATAGAAAATGTTTGTTATATAATTACCTGAGAGCTTAACATGTTCAAGGAGTACTCTATGCCATGAAAAGGATGTATGATATTTGCACTGTAGACTCTTTAGAATGCATTTCAGTTCAAAATACACCAGCCTAATTGCCTCCTATTTGCAACTAATCCAAATGACCACATAAGTGCCCTTAGAAAACTGACGTATTCATTTCTTTTTCATTAAACAGAAATATATCTATTATGAGTTAGGTGTGCTGGATAATGAAGATATAAAAAAAAAGATTCACAGTAAGAATCCAGTAAGTATTAAAGAAAGGAAAACAAGACCTAAACTTGATTTTTTTTTAAAAAAGCTCTACTATAGTAAGAGTATAACACCAATCCATCGTTTATAAAGCATAACCTTATAATAGAAGCAAAAAATTGTACTGTGTTGTAACAGTACACCAAATATGGAACAAAAAAACCCACATGTTTTACTGTATAAATTTAGTGTTTATAAAACTCCCTTTCGGTTAATTTGTAGAAGGATATCTAGCAAAATTACTTAATTCATGTAACTGTTTATTAAACCAAGTTATTTAGTATCAACTACATGATGAGGGCTAGAGAGGCAGAGAAAACAGGACGCATGTTCAGCCCACACAAAAGAACAGGAAAGAGAGGAAAAGAAAGCCAAATTTTACACTTTGTGAAGGCACTTTCCTTCACTACAGAATTTTTAGTCAAATGTCCGAAAGTTTTTCATTCTTCGATATATTTTTCTAAAGGTTAAATCATAATGAATTGATACTCAGTTCAACTTTAAGTGATAAAAAATTCATCTGCAAATTTTGTTGGTTTATTTTAGTTTTTGTATCTAGCATGTCATATTTAGTACATATGACCTGGAGGCCTCTGTAGGTTTTTATTGTTACAAAGTTTGAACAGACTAGGTCCAGTTTAAGGATCAAGGGGAGACACTCAGAAATCAATCTCACTGAACTTGGCTTACATCACTGTATACCTATTAGTGAAATTAGATGCCAAAACCTAAACATGGTTACAGTGACAGAGCTGCTTAAACGTAGAGATGTGTATTGACCAGGCATCTGTTAGGGAGATTTTAAGGAAGGTAGGGACCTAAGATTAAAGCCTAAACACTTAAATTCTTCTGACAAAAAAATCACCAAAGCACATTTTCAATGAGATATCTCTGATCTGACACTACAAATGATTTCCTAAGATGGTTAACATTCTCATTTGAAGCAATTGATTTTTAATAGTTTTATCTGAAAATATAATTGGACATGTAAGTGAGTATTTTTAACGAGTACTCTCCTATTTATTTATCTTTTGGTCCACAAATGGCAGTGATTATCAACTGACAATGGGAAGTCAACATTATAAATGGTTTCATGTAGCTAACTGTAAGATCATTATTTGGGTTAACACATGGATGTCATTCCTTTGAATAAAATGGAGGCAAAATAGCTCTATCACTGATAGTCATGATGAAGAAGTTAGGGAATAATAATCACTATCAGTGTATCAAGTTTTTCTCATTTTTTCTTCCTTTTCTTATATAATGATAATTAATAGTTTTTATTACATATTACATGCCAACATACAAATAGCAGAAAATAATTCTATAGCTATTATCTTCATTAATTTAGAAGATGCATTTTTCTGCCACTATACTGGGTTCATATAAATATCAACTTCCAGTGTGATCTGTTCTTCTTTAGCAGCCTGTGAAATAGTACCATAAATTCATCCCCATTATGAAGGGCTTTAGCAGTGAGATTTGAAGCAGCTTGTCATGAAAAGAGTAAGGTATTACTCAAAAGAGATAGCTTTAGCAAAAGGTCATTGTTAGGCTCATATGCGTAGACACTGAGTACACAGCTTCTTTATCACTGTCCATTCATCCAATGGGACAATTTTATTTCTAAATTTAAGAGGTGGGAGATGTTATTGAACTTTGGTCAGAAAAGATGCTGATTCTGAAAATGACTCTTCTTGCTTCACTGAAATTTACCTACTTGTACATCTAGACACCTATAGCAGGAATAACCACTGACATCTATTTGGCCCATGCTCTCCCCTTCTGGCTTCCCTTGGCTTTTTTAACCAAGACTTGATATTTTATTTTATTTTTTTATTAAAAATTTTTTAACATTTATTTATTTTTGAGAGAGAGAGAGAGACAGAGACAGAGTGCAAGCAGGGGAGGAGAAGAGAGATAGGGAGACACAGAGTCTGAAGCAGGCTGCAGGCTCTGAGCTGTCAGTACAGAGCCCAATGCGGGGCTTGAACTCGTGAACAGTGAAATCATGACCTGAGCCAAAGTCAGACACTCAACCGACTGAGCCACCCAGGCTCCCCAAGACTTGATTTTTTATAAGAAAATTACTCAAGTTCTCCACATGATTGTAACATGATTTTCTCCTGCTTGACTGACAACTTTATTAATCCATGCTCTTTCTCCTTATAAATTCTGAAAACCAACCACTTGTGAGGAGTGGATACTGTCATGAATCCATAATCTCTAATGGGCCTTTTGGTGCTACTTGGCTATGCCTTTATTAAACTTTTCATGACTTTCATATTTCCTAGTGCCTTTTTTTCAAACATGTCCCACACTTAGCACATTAAAAACTCCATGTATCATGCTCTGTGGTAGACTGGTAATGCCAATTCACACTTGGTTCGTTTGGTTCTTCTCTCTTCCACAAAGATGGTTTTACTTCTCCATCTCTTTTCTGTTAGGTAGGGCCAGAGGGTTCTGAGTAAACATGGATTCTGAGTTATTTTCAGTGGAAGACCTCACCATTCTCTTCCCCCACTTTTTTTTTCTTTTTTTGACCTTGAGGCCTTATGATCCAAATCACGAAACGATGCGATGGTAGAGCGTCTGTCAGCCTAAATTTGCCATGTACTCACGGAAGCCGTTTGCCATGGAGAAGCAGCAGGTCCCATTCTCATTAACAAGAAAGGAAATTTTACAGTTTTAAACCACTGAGATGTTGGGGATGTTTCTTCTACAGAATAGCCAAGGGTATCCTGACTAATGTACCTTCACATTTAGGTGGTGGTCTTTTTTTGTTTTGTTTTTTATTTCCAGTATCCTGAAAGAGTTGGGGTAATAAAACACATTATCTTTTTACTATGACATAATTATATTTGTACACTTTGGCATATTTCTGTATTTTTCTCTGCGTCAGTATCAAAGGAAGAATTGTGTTGTGTAGTACCAACTGTTTAACTCCAATCCTTACACAATGATCATTAGCTTCTTCTTAGTTACATTGTGTGACAATATGGTCAAACTTTTTTCACCTCAGTAAAACTTTAAAATTTATGTTACATATCACATAACCTAACATGATAAATACTTAATATTGATAAATACATGATGCTATATCCAGAAACATCTTCAAGGTCACATATTTGGTGTGTAATGGAGCCCAAATCTGAGATAGTGTGTCCGAGCACAGGTTCATGACTTGGCTCTCTGTGTTATACAAACTTGTTGTGAAATTTTTGATTCCCTTGGCTTACACAATAAGTATTTACCCTAATTATCATTTTACCTCTGTGGATGCAACTGTGGTGGCTTAGTTCCTGATGAATTTTGGCACTTAAGAAATGTTCTATATGTGCTTCTTTAATCTTTTGCTTCTATCCTCACTCTCTTTCCAAACTGACTGCTAATTTCTTTGACTATGAAATATCAACTTTTAGGTTTGAATCAGATTATCTCCCGTCTCAACTTTTTGCTGCTTTCTACTTGAATACTGTTTCTTTATTCCTTTCTTTGTGCTTATTCTATGTGTTTTATTTTTCTGTTAAATATGCTTTAGGTCCACTTGTTTTCTGAATTCTTTGAAGACCAGGCTAGCACATCGCCATTTCTTACTTTGTTATATGTGTGTGTAGTTGATAATTATTTATAAATGAGTGGATCCATAAGGATCTTTTAGTGGGAAAACACCATTTATGTTAAATTATATTTATCAAACCAGTGTTTGGAACTCTAAATATAATATTGATATAATGTGTTATTGATATAAAGCTATTATTATCACTTGTGACGCCATGGTGGCATTTTCTTAACCCAGTTAAAGGTACAACAGCTGTGGTGGGTTGAGGAAACAGATTCTGTCATGAACCTAGGGAAGAAGCTCTTGACCTTTTATTCACCTAGTGTCT
This sequence comes from Panthera uncia, assembly GCF_023721935.1. Classification (NCBI taxonomy): domain Eukaryota; kingdom Metazoa; phylum Chordata; class Mammalia; order Carnivora; family Felidae; genus Panthera; species Panthera uncia. Next base: position 69,321,495 of record NW_026057577.1, read on the forward strand.
ACTCCAGATCAAATAGATTGAGCTCTATTGCTTTTTTTTCAGAATTTTGCCTCTTGTGTCCAAAGTTGGATTATTAATTATCCAACTGTCCAAAGGAATGAGAAGGTGTAATTTTATCTATAATTATCTTTCAATGCTATTGTTTAGACAGTAGAAACCAGTGAAATATTAAAATATTTCACAAAATCAGTGGTGAACTTGTAACTGACCCAAATGATGGCATGGAATGAGTTACAAAGTTGAAAGCATACCCTAATTATATACATATATTTATTTCCTGTCTTTTGCTGAATATTTATTAGTAAATTCTCTGAATAAGGATTTATGTATTAGATTTGTTAACAAAATATTATGATTCACAAGATTATCCATCAACATTGCATAAGGTACTGCTACTGTATTTCTTTGTTCATTGCCTTAAGTTGGTTACCTTAGCCTAGTGTTTAAAGCTTTTAACTCTTATATTCAAAGCATGTTTCTGAACATTTTCAACATTTTAAATGCAAAGTGCTTCTGTAGTAAGTCATGATACGGTGTCTCAGGAGACAGATGAAGCTGGCATGCTTTTCTTTTAAGCTGAATTAATGCTTGTGTAGACTGACATCCATGAAGACTAAAGTGTTTCAGTTACAGAAAGGAACTACAACTCAAGAGGGGGAGTTAGTGCCTTTTACTATTCTGCAACACTAATACATAACAAAAGATTTGCCCATGTCCTTGTCCCCTTTGATTCTCTTTCTTTTTGCTAAAATTCCTCTATCCGTAACACCATAGTATAGTTGCTTTAGACCAAAATGTTATTGCCCACGAGATGCCAAATACAATTTCTATGACACTTCCTTTCCCCTCCCCCCCAAATAAACTGGTTTTAGATATCTAAAAAAAAAAAAAAAAATTGGTCAGTGAGGTTAAGAGATAATTCCTATAGTAGTGCTATTTGGTAAGGAAACGAATGAAGCCTGAGGACTCACACCCCAAAGCTAGACCTATAAATAAATGCATCTGTGCTGTAGTATTTACTAGGGATCTGAGCAAGTGACCTGTTTTGAAAACTTAATATGCGCATCAGTAAAGATGGATATGACAATAGGATCTGTCTTACAGGGATGATATGTATGTAGATTAAATGACATAGTGAATTAAAGTCTTAACATGCTTAATAGTGTGTCTGGCATATGGTAAACCTTCAATCAATTTTAGCTTTATCATAATCTTATTAGTATAATTATGAGTATTGCTAGGCCTCAGTAAGATTACCTGGCACTGATTATTATACATTAAATCCATTTTTTTCAATGCAATGTGAAAATGCCTACACACGTATTTACTTCTGGCAGGTGTAATTTCTCCTTATACCATGTCAGCTTAATTAAAATTAGGATATTGCTTGGCAGATTGTGTTCAGAAAAACAAGAGTTTGTTTGGATAGGTAACGCTAGTAGGTTATAACATTCTAAGGGCACTTCGTGTTTTTAGAAGTAGACTTATAACTGCTCTGAGGATATTCTCTTTCTGGACATTGATTATGAGAATACTAGCAGAATATATCTTAGCCTGTATCTACATCAAATGCCTCTTAATTGTTACTTTCTTCTTTTATGTTAAGAACTTTAGTCAGGTTGTGTTAAGTTTTCGGACTGATCCATTATATTTATTTTCAAATTTAACTTTTATTAAACTTTTTTAATGTTTATTTATTTTTGAGAGAGAGAATGCAAGCTCATGTGAGCTGTCAGCACAGAGCCTGATGCGGGGCTTGAACCTATGAACCACGAGATCATGCCCTGAGCCCAAGTCGGACGCTGAACCAACTTAGCCTCCTATGCGCCCCTCAAATTTAACTTGTAATAGTTAACATTATTTGCAGTATTTCCAGGTTGTTTGGATAATATTATACACCTCACTCAGTGCCTACCCATATGAGTCTAACAATGACCTTTGTTAACGTGTACTACTTCTAGAATAGTTTCTTTAAAATGGCTTACTTTTTTTTTTTTTTTTAATATATGAAGTTTATTGTCAAATTGGTTTCCATACAACACCCAGTGCTCATCCCAAAAGGTGCCCTCCTCAATACCCATCACCCACCCTCCCCTCCCTCCCACCCCCCATCAACCCTCAGTTTGTTCTCAGTTTTTAAGAGTCTCTTCTGCTTTGGCTCTCTCCCACTCTAACCTCCTGTTTTTTTGTTTTTTGTTTTTTCCTTCCCCTCCCCCATGGGTTTCTGTTAAGTTTCTCAGGATCCACATAAGAGTGAACACATATGGTATCTGTCTTTCTCTGTATGACTTATTTCACTTAGCATCACACTCTCCAGTTCCATCCACGTTGCTACAAAGGGCCATATTTCATTCTTTCTCATTGCCACATAGTACTCCATTGTGTATATAAACCACAATTTCTTTATCCATTCATCAGTTGATGGACATTTAGGCTCTTTCCATAATTTGGCTATTGTTGACAGTGCTGCTATAAACATTGGGGTACAAGTGCCCCTATGCATTAGTACTCCTGTATCCCTTGGGTAAATTCCTAGCAGTGCTATTTCTGGGTCATAGGGTAGGTCTATTTTTAATTTTCTGAGGAAACTCCACACTGTTTTCCAGAGAGGCTGCACCAATTAGCATTCCCACCAACAGTGCAAGAGGGTTCCCGTTTCTCCACATCCTCTCCAGCATCTATAATCTCCTGATTTGTTCATTTTGGCCACTCTGACTGGCGTGAGGTGATATCTGAGTGTGGTTTTGATTTGTATTTCCCTGATAAGGAGTGACGTTGAGCATCTTTTCATGTGCCTGTTGGCCATCCGGATGTCTTCTTTAGAGAAGTGTCTATTCATGTTTTCTGCCCATTTCTTCACTGGGTTATTTGTTTTTCGGGTGTGGAGTTTGGTGAGCTCTTTATAGATTTTGGATACTAGCCCTTTGTCTGATATGTCATTTGCAAATATCTTTTCCCATTCCGTTGGTTGCCTTTTAGTTTTGTTGGTTGTTTCCTTTGCTGTGCAGAAGCTTTTTATCTTCATAAGGTCCCAGTAATTCACTTTTGCTTTTAATTCCCTTGCCTTTGGGGATGTGTCGAGTAAGAAATTGCTACGGCTGAGGTCAGAGAGGTCTTTTCCTGCTTTCTCCTTTAGGTTTTGATGGTTTCCTGTCTCACATTCAGGTCCTTTATCCATTTTGAGTTTATTTTTGTGAATGGTGTGAGAAAGTGGTCTAGTTTCAACCTTCTGCATGTTGCTGTCCAGTTCTCCCAGCACCATTTGTTAAAGAGACTGTCTTTTTTTCCATTGGATGTTCTTTCCTGCTTTGTCAAAGATGAGTTGGCCATACGTTTGTGGGTCTAGTTCTGGGGTTTCTATTCTATTCCATTAGTCTATGTGTCTGTTTTCGTGCCAATATCATGCTGTCTTGATGATGACAGCTTTGTAGTAGAGGCTAAAGTCTGGGATTGTGATGCTTCCTGCTTTGGTCTTCTTCTTCAAAATTACTTTGGCTATTCGGGGCCTTTTGTGGTTCCATATGAATTTTAGGATTGCTTGTTCGAGAAGAATGCTGGTGCAATTTTGATTGGGATTGCATTGAATGTGTAGATAGCTTTGGGTAGTATTGACATTTTGACAATATTTATTCTTCGAATCCATGAGCACGGAATGTTTTTACATTTCTTTATATCTTCTTCAATTTCCTTTATAAGCTTTCTATAGTTTTCAGCATACAGATCTTTCACATCTTTGGTTAGATTTATTCCTAGGTATTTTATGCTTCTTGGTGCAGTTGTGAATGGGATCATTTTCTTTATTTGTCTTTCTGTGGCTTCATTGTTAGTGTATAAGAATGCAACTGATTTCTGTACATTGATTTTGTATCCTGCAACTTTGCTAAATTCATGTATCAGTTCTAGCAGACTTTTCGTGGAGTCTATCAGATTTCCATGTATAATATCATGTCATCTGCAAAAAGTGAAAGCTTAACTTCATCTTTGCCAATTTTGATGTAAAATGGCTTACTTTCAAAGATGCATCTAGTTGCATTGTATTTCTCAGACACTATCTTCTCCTTATGACATGTAATTGTTGCCTTACTGAAATGGTTACATAATTTCAATATATTAATATTGACTCTAATTATCTCTGCCTTAAAATATAAGATGTGTTTTTTTTTAAGTGAGGTCAAATTTGTGTCAATTCCCTTTCTAAGTTTGTACATGAAATAGGATAAAAAAGAATAAAACATGATTTAATATTTGGATATCATTCACTGAAAGCTACAATTCACAGATAATTTATAACATATACAGAGACATTTTTTAGAATTATAAAAATATATAAACTTTATTATTAAGAACAATAAGTTAAAATGACTTATCCCATTTTATTTAGCATATACTCTAAATTTCTAATTTCCAAAAGGTCTATTACTTTAAATAAACCAATGTTATATCACTAAGTTTATATGAAGTCTAAAGATGTTATGTAATATATGTTATATTTCATTGTATGGTGGGAGTTATCAATCTACTATCTGTTAATGTACATTACTGAATTTTAATTAAATTTGTCAAATTTATGATATTGTACATAATTTTGCAGAAATTAAGATACTTCTGGTGTTAATAAGCCACAATAGTGTAATAAAAGATGTGAAATAGACCTAATAATACCTTAATCTCCCTCAAACTTTTTACTTAAGAAGATAACCAGAGTTGTGATAGGAGCAAATTTATTTCTTTATATACTTACAGCTCACAAGAGAGTGTCTAGGGTGGGACACTTAGGGCATGTAATCCAGAGTCCCCCGCCTTTGTTTTGTTTGTTTGTTTGTTTGTTTGTTTGCTTCAAACAGGGGTCTTGTCTTTGACTGTGCTTGATGAGAGCATGAAGAAAAGGTACAGTTTCAAAAAAAAATCTTGGCTGTTTTCAGTATGAGTTTCCATGAGTATGTCGTGGAACTGATATTTCAGATGTCCAAATAAAATCCCAGAAGCCATAAATAAAGCAAAGACATGTGTTTTTATTTGCTGTCAGTTAAAATTGCCGGATCTGGCAACGTGCTAAGAAGAAGTCACTGAAGTTGAGTGGCTTATAGTCCCTTTATACAGGACATGTCCTCTGGAAGCTCTGTTGTATCCCAACAGAAGCAAGAGGTCATTTGTCCTTATATTGTACCATCACTTTGTTACACAAATCTTAACAAAAAGTTGTGTTTTTAAAAGAAAGTGGCGGGGATACAAACTGGTGCCACCACTCTGGAAAACAGTGTGGGGGTTCCTCATTAAGTCAAAGATAGAACTACCCTATGACCCAGCAACTGTGCTACTAAGTATTTATCCAAAGGGTACAAAAACACTGATTCAAAGGGGCACATGCACCTCAATGCTTATAGCAGCCCTCTGAACAACAGCCAAAGCATGGAAAGAGCCCAAATGTCCATCGAGTGCTGAATGGATAAAGAAGATGTGGTATATATACATACAATGGAATATTACTCAGCCATCAAAAAGAATGAAATCTTGGCATTTGTAACAACATGGATGGAACTAAAGTGTATACTGTAGTCTAAATGAAATAAGTCAGAGAAATGCAAATACTGTGTGATATCACTCATATGTGGAATTTAAGAAACAAAACAGATTAACCTAGGGGAAGGGAAAGAAAAATAAAAAGACGAAAACAGGGAGACAAACCATAAAAGACTCTTAACTATAGAGAACAAACTGAGAGTTGCTGGAGGGGAGGTAGGTGGGGGGATGGGCCAGATGGGTGACATCTATTAAGGAGGGCACTAGTGATGAGCAATGGGTGTTCTATATCAGTGATGAATCACTAAATTCTACTCCTGAAACCAATACTAACTATATGTTAACTAACTTGAATATAACTTGTGTATGAGAGATAATCCAAGTTAATTACATGTTTTATGAAAAAGTGGAATAAACATTTTTTGGTGGAAGTCTGGAATATCTCTACCTGTTTAATGTACAGAATGTATCTTTTTGAAAATGTTGTGAAAAATTTGTAGTGATAACTCTGTACATTAGAAAAGATACATGGTGAAAACTTGAGTGAAATGGAATGAATATTTTCAACAGCATTTATTTTGGAATGCAAATGAAATAATGACAATATTATAAAATTACTGAATAACTAAAAATGTTACACTTTTACAAAGATACTCTAATTAGCAGTATTGCTTCACTTAATCTTACATATACAGCTAAATGTAGAAGTTAAGTGAAAAAAAGAAAAAAATTTCTGGTGCCTTCCTTCAGTTACCTCTTGTTACCTAATTTTACGGATGGTCCTATTAAGTATGTGATGTGTGTATTAGTTTTCTAGGGCTATTAATAGTATCTCAAACTGAGTGAACTAAATAATAAGAATGGATTATATTATAGTTTTGGAAGCTGAAGTCTCAAATCAAGGTGTCCATGGGTCATGCTCCCTCTGAAGGTACCAGGAAAGGATCTCTCCCAAGTCTTTTTCATAACTTCTGGCAGTCCTTGGCTTGTGGAAGCATAACTCCAGTCTTTACATGGAGCTTTCCCTGTGTGTGCCTTTATGTTCAAATTTTCTGTAAGGATACCATACATTTTGGATCTTGGGCTTGCCCTTTTTCAATATAAACTCATCTTAGCCAATTACATCTGCAATGGTTCTTTGGCCAAACAAAGCCATACTCTGAGGTACAGGTGGTTAGGACTTCACCGGATGAATAAGGAGGGTACATATTTCAACCCATAACAATGTGACTAAAGACATTTTCGATCTAAGGGCTCTAATGACTACAACAAAAGAAATTATTTATTTTTATATGTTAAGAAATGTCTTCGTGTAAACGAGTCAATTGTCAAGCATGACTATGAAAGATGGTTCTTTTTTGTTGGCTGCTAATGAGTTTATTCTAGACAAAAAGATTAGATTCAAGGTGACGTGATTTGGACTATAGTTCTCTTCATTGCACTATTTACCAGGATTCATTTTTTTGAGTAAAATATTAAAAATGGAACAAGTGGTCCTTATCACTGTGAATTCAATAAGCTCTGACTTAAGTCACAGTAAATGATAGGCTTTGGTGACTGTAGTAGTCTGGTTGCTGTAGGAAGCTGAGATGACAGTGTTGGCCTAGAACACCAAGAGCTGCTTCTTACTGATGAAAGACACCAACTTGTTAATATCATTTGAGAGAAAATCCCTGTCTTGGCTCACTAGGAAAGGTTGGATCAAAGATTTGGCTTTTTTTTTAATTGGCATAATTCATCGGAATAAACACTTTGAATAATTCTCTGCAAATGAATTCAAAAGGAGTTACACAAATATGTGCTTCAATTCATTTGGAAGAGAATAACATGTCCAAATTTTCTATACTGAAATCTGATTCCAGAAATGAAAGTGATGGCCTGAATTGCTTTCCAAAAACTGGAATTTTGAGGACTAAATATATATGTATTTTTTTAATTCCAAATATTATAAAAATGGACTGACAGTTTGCCGTTTCTGGTACTAAGTCAAAGGAGATAGAAATTGCTGTCGAGCTTTAGATTGCATTTATTTTAAAGTCAATATAATCTTAAAACGATTTATATATTCTATGCATGTAATCATTTCATACAAATAAATGTTTATATTGCCAGCAGTTACTTTTTCTTATGTGTGATGCATTCCATTTATTATCACACAATAAAACTTTGCCACATATTAGACAAGGTATTGAAACAAAAAAACTATTACTCAGCTTCAATTTTAATTGTATACCAGACTGGAGTTACATGTTAATAATACATATTTCAGACTTTTAACATTTAAAAGAATATTCATTCTAAGTATTGACCACTTTTTGTAATGTTAGGAGGGTATTCATTTACTCCACAGTGTTGAGCACTATTCTGGATGCGTACGAGAGTAAGGCCATTTTAACAAAGAGGAGAACCAAATGCACAGAACTTACTTACCAAGACCAGACAGTGCATGGATAGGTCCAAGCTTCCATTTGACTCCAAAGCTTGTGCTCTGTTAGACCGTAATCACTTCTCTTTGTGCTTCAGAGAATATGTTACCTGTATATACAAATGTATACTTAAAAATGTATCTTGCCTTTATATGTTACACAGCTATGAAAAAGAAAGACATGTAATAATGGCTTGAGGAATGACTTGCCAAAGTCTTGCAGCAGTTTACTCTCTGACTTGGCAACATGAGAGCCTGGGTTTGGAGTCTGCCTGTCATTGTGGCGTGAGGAAAGTCACTCCAACCCGCTAAGCATCAGTTTCTTCTTCAGTAAAATGGGGTCAGTTGTGTGTGCTAAAGTAGCCATTTAGTAATTCACTGGAATCTTTCTACAAGTGTTCCCTGATAAAAAATGATCTGTTACATGTACCACAAATGTATTCTTCGGTGCTGTCTTTTCACTTTCTTAATGTTCTATTTTGCTAAGCAAAAGCTCTTTGATTTGTCTTACAGCAAATGTTTTAACAAAACAAATAGAGAAAATAGCATATACCAGAACTGTACAGAAGTGATGAGTTTTGTTTAAGTGAACAGACCATATAGATAGCACTTAGGTCTAAAACTATGGCATCTCAGATGCTCCTTCATCCCACTTCCTATACTTATTTCTCTCAAAAGGTGATTGTTTTCCTAAAACCATGGAACAGTGTTATCTGTTCCTAAACTTCATATGGATGGCATCATTGAGTATGTATTGTTTTTCTGCCCATGTCCTTTCACTTAACATTATGTTGGTATGATATAAACATGTTGCATGTAGTTGCAATTTGGTAATTTTTACTAGTGTCTAGAAACTCGTCATATCTATATTGATCTCCTGTAATATTAAAAAAATGTTTATTTATTTTTGAAGGAGGGAGAGACAGAGCATGAGTGGGAGAGGGGCAGAGAGAGGGAGAGACACAGAATGTTAAGTGGGCTCCAGACTCTGAACAGTCAGCACAGAGCCAGATGTGGAGCTTGAACTTACGAACCGTGAGATCATGACCTGAGTCAAAGTCAGATACTTAATGGACTGAGCCAAACAGGCACCCTGACTTACCTTCTGTAATATACTTTAAAAATTTTTTAATGTTTATTTTTCAGAGAGAGAGCGAGAGCGAGAGCGTGAGAGTGAGCAAGCATGTAGGGGAGGGGCAGAGAGAAAGGGAGACACAGAATCCGAAGCAGGCTCCAGACTCTGAACAGTCAGCGCAGAGCCAGATGTGGGGCTCAAACTTATGAACCTGAGCTGAGTTAGATGGACGCTTAAAAGACTGAGCCACCCAGGCGCCCCATACCTCCTATAATGTTAAAGAACATTTAGGTTGTTTCTAATTTACAGTTAGTGGAAATAGCATATAGAATATGAACATTCTTCTATATGTCTCTTTGCAAATGTGTGAATTTTTTTGAGATAAGTATCTAGGAGTGGAATTGCCAGTTTATAAGGTAGACACATATTCAGCTTTATTAGATACTGCTAAATTGTTTTTCCTTAGTGGCTATATCAATTTACAATCCCACAGTGTATACATGTTCCAGTTACTCTGAACTCTTCATCAATATTAGTAACTGCTTTTTTTAATTTTTACTATTTGGATTGATGCATACTGGTGGTGGTTTTTGTTATTAATTTGTGTTTCCTTGATATCCGATAAAAGTGATCACCTTCTCTTATTTAAAAAAAAAAAATTGTTCCTTATTTTTAATGAGGTGTAAGTACCATACAGTGTTATAGTAGTTTCAGCCTTACAATAAAATGATTTAACAATTCTATATATTAGTGTTCATCAAAATAAGGGTGCTCTTAATCCCCTTTATCTATTACACTCATCTCTCTAACCGCCTCCCCTCTAGCAAACACCAGTTTGTTTTCTGTATTAGTCTGGTTTTTTGTTCATCTCTTTTCATTTGTTTGTTTTGTTTTGTTTTTAAACTCCACATGTGACTGAAATAATGTGGTATTTGTCTTTCTTTCACTCACTTATTTGGCATTATGCTCTCTAGCTCCATTTATTATGTAGCAAATGGGAGGATTTTATTCCTTTTTATGGCTGAGTAATATCTCGTTTGTGTGTGTGTGTGTGTGTGTATACATATATATACATATGTATATATGTATACACACACATATACATACATACACACACACATACCACTTTTTTATTCATTAATTAAAGGACACTTGGGCTGCTTCCATAATTGGGCTATTGTAAACAATGCTGCTATAAACATAATGATGCGTGTATTCCTTTTAATTAGTGTTTGTGTACTTGTTTTGTAATTATCTCGTAGTGCAATTGTTGGATTATAGAGTAGTTTTATTTTGACCTTATTGAGGGATCTCCATACCATTTTTCACACTGGATGCACTAGTTTTCATTCCCACAAACACTGCACAAGGGTTCCTTTTTCTCCACATCCTCCCGAACATTTGTTTTTTGTATTTGTGATTTTAGCCATTCTGACAGGTATGAGGTGCTATCCCATTGTAGTTTTGATTTGCAAACTGATCATGACTTATGTTGAGAACCTTTTCATGTGTCTGTTAGTCATCTGTATATATTTCTTAGAGAAATTTCTGTTCATGCCTTCTGCCCTTTTTTTTTTAATTGTATTATTTGTGTTTTGGGTGTTAAGTTTTATAAGTTCTTTATATATTTTGGAAACCAACCATTTGCAAATATCTTCACCCATTCCATACGTTGCCTTTTTGTTTTGCTTATTGTTTCCTTTACTGTTCAGAAGACTTTTATTTTAATGTAGGCTCAATAGTTTATTTTTCCTTTTTTAACCTTGCTTCAGGAGACTATCTAGAAAAGTTGCTATGGCTAATGTCAGAAAAGTTACTGCCTGTGTTTTCTTTTAGTTTTTTCTTTTTTTTTTATGGCTTTAGGTCTCACATCCATGTCTTTCTTCCATTTTGAATTTATTTTTGTGTATGGTATAAGAAAGTGATCCAGTTTTATTCTTTTGCATGTTGCTCTCCAGTTTTCCCAACACCATTTATTGAAGAGACAGTTTTTTTCCAATTGGATATTCTTTCCTGCTTTGTTGTAGATTAGTTGACCATATAATTGTGAGTTCATTTCTGGGTTTTCTGTTCTATTGATCTATGTGTCTATTTTTGTGTCAGTACCTTACTGTTTAGTTTATTATAGCTTTGTAATATAACTTGAAGTTTGAAATTGTGGTGCATCCAGCTTTGCTCTTCTTTTTCAAGATTGCTTTGGCTATTCAGAGTCTCGTGTGGTTCCATACAAATTTTAGAAAAATGTTTCTAGTTCTGTGAAAAATACAGTTGATATTGTGGTAGGGATTGAATCAAATGTATAGACTTCTTTGGTTAGTATAGACATTTTAACAATATTCTTCCAATTCATGAGCATCGAGTGTCTTTCCATTTCTTTGTGTCATCCTCAATTTCTTTCATCAGTGTTTTAAGATTTTTGGTGTACAGGTCTTTCATGTGTTTGGTTAAGTGTATTCCTAGGTATCATTTTTTATTTTTGGTGCAATTATAAATGGGATTGTTTTCTTAATTTCTTTCTGCTTCATTATTGGTATATAGAAATGCAACAGATTTCTGTACATTGGTTTTTGTATCCTGTGACTTTACCAAATCAGTTTCAGTTCTAGCAGTTTTTTAAGGGAGTCTTTCAGGTTTTCTCTATATAGTATCATGTCATCTGCAACGAGTGAAAGTTTGACTTTGTCCTTAGCACTTTCGATGTTTTATTTATCTTTGTTGCCTAATTGTTGTGGCTAGGACTTGCAGTACTGTGTTGAATAAAAGTGGTAAGGGTGGTCATCCCTGTCTTGTTCCTGACCATAGGGGCAAAGCTCTGGGTTTTTGTTCATCAAAGATGATGTTAACTGTAGATTTTCATGGATGGTCTTCATTATGTTGAAATATGTTTCCTGTAAACCTACTTTGTTTAGGATTTTTATCCTGAATTGATGCTGTACTTTGTCAAAAGCTTTTTCTGTAGCTATGGAAATGGTCATGTAGTTCTTATAATTCTCTTACTGATATGATGGGTCATGTTGATTGATTTGTAAATATTGAACCACCATTGCAACTCAGGAATAAATCCCACTTGATAGTGGTGAAGGACTTTTTTAATGCATTGTTGGATTTGTTTTGTTAATATTTTGTTGAGGATTTTTGCTTCTATGTTCATTAGGGATATTAGCCTGTAGGTGTCTTTTTTTGTGATGTCTATTTCTAGGTCTGGTATCAGGGTAATACTGGCCTCAGAGAATGAATTTAGAATTTATTCTTCCTTTTGTATTTATTGGAATAATTTGAGAAGAATAGGTTTTGACTCTTCTTTAAATGTTTGCTGGAATTCACCTGTGAAATCATCTGGTCCTGGACTTTGTTTGTTGAGAGATTTTTGATTACTGATTCAATATCATTGCTGATAATCAGTCTGTTCAAATTTTCTATTTCAGTCTTGGTAGTTTATATTTTTCTGGGAATTTATTCATTTCTTACAGGTTGTCCAATTTCTTGGCATATTGCTTTTCATGATATTCTTTTATAATTGTATTTCTTTGGTGTTGGTTGTTATTTCTTCTCTGTCATTTGTGATTTTATTTGAGTCCTTTCTCTTTTTTCCCCCCCAGTAAGTCTGGCTAGAGGTTTATCAATTTTATTTTTAAAAAAAAAATACTCAGCTTCTGGTTTTATTGATATATATATATATATATATATATATATATAATTTTCTGTAGCATTTATTTCTTCTTTTAAGATGTTTACTTATTTTTGAAAGAGAGAGAGAGTGTGAGCAGGGAGAAAGGCAGAGAGAGAGGAAAGAGAGAATCCAAAGCAGGCTCCCTGCTGCCAGTGTGGAGCCCTACACAGGTCTCACTCTCAAGAACCATGAGATCATGACCTGAGCAAAATTCAAGAGTCAGATGCTTAACCGACTGAGCCGACTAGGTGTCACTCTATATCGTTTATTTCTTCTCTAATATTTATTATTTCCTTCTTTCTGTGTGGGGGATAACCTTACGAATCCCTGAGCTTACACCAATAGGTTAACAAGGCATAAAGAAATACAAAGTAACAGAATGCTCACACCTGAGTTCAGGTAAAACACTGGCACTCCAAGAGTATGGGGGTGCAAAGACACCACGAGAATGGGGAGGCGACCAAAGTGCCAGGAATAGGGAGGCCCAAAGTCACCCCAAAACAGGGAGTAGGTACAGAGCCCCCCAAAATAGAGGAAAAGGCCTGAAATAGAAATGGCGCACCCTACATTTAGTACTATAGCAGAAAGTGGCTTGCATAGAATAGGGTGCTGCAGGCAAATCAGCCTGGAAGGAAGATGATTAACAAAAGAAAAGGTGTCTTGTTAACCCTGAGGTTATTCCCCTTATCTGTCTCATCCTTTAGGCTGGCAAAGATAAACAGGCTCAGCACCTCCTGTCTGCTGTTAACAACCATCTGCCCGGTGCCAGAATTTTGTTTTATATTGACTCAAACCCCAAACACTGTATATCTTCAAAACCCCCTTTTTCCTCTCATGTCCCCAAGTTAATGTTCATAGTTTGTGTTTCTTTGTGCACATTCATCACATTTGTAAGCCTTCAGATCTGAATAAACATGGGGCAAGGACCCTTATTCAGGGCTCTTATCTTTTTCCTGGACATTAGCCATCTCTGGCTTTAATCCTGCATCTGCTTTTTGCTGGCCAGAAGAGAACTTTAGACTTAAAGTCTACGATGCTTCTGCTGGTTTTAACTTTTGTTGTTCTTTTTCTATCTCCTTTAGGTCTAAGTTTAGGTTATTGATTTGAGATTTCCCTTGCTTCTTGAAATATGCCTGTAATGTTATAATGTTCCCTCTTTGAACTGCTTTTGCTGCATTTGAACAGCTCTATTTTCATTTTCATTTGTTTTCTTGCAGTTTTTTTTTATTATTTCTTTATTTCCTGGTGGACCCACTCATTGTTTAATAGCATGTTATTTACCCTCCATGTATTTGTGGTATTTCTAGATTTTTCTTACAGTTGATTTCTAGTTGCACAGAGTTGTAGTAAAAAATGGTGGATGGTATGATTTCGATCTTGATGAATTTGTTGAGGCTTGTTTTGTGGCCTAATACGTGATCTATTCTGGAGAATATTCCATGTGTGCTTGAAAGGAAGGCATATTCTGCTGTTTTAGGATGAATGTTCTGAATATAACGGTTAAATGCATCTGATCCAGTGTGTCATTCAAAGCCATTGTTTCCTTGTTGATTTTCTGTTTAGATGATCTATCCATTGTTGTAGGTAGAGTGTTAAAGTCCCCTGCTATCATTGGATTATTATTGAGTAGTTCCATTTTATTTATTATTAATTGTTTTATGCATTTTGGTGCTCTCCTGTTGGGTATAAATATTTACAATTGTTAAATCTTCTTGTTGAATTGTCCCCTTTATTATTATATAGTGACTCTCTTTGTCTCTTGTTCCAGTCTTTGGTTTAACGTCTATTTTGTCTTATATAAATACTGCTCCTCCAACTTTCTTTTGACAACTATTTGCATGGTAGATGTTTCTCCTTCCCCTCACTTGCAATCTACAGGCGTCTTTAGGTTAACATGAGTCTCTGTAGACAGCATATACACAAGTCTTGTTTTTGTTTTGTTTTGTGTTGTTGTTGTTAACCCTTTCTGCCACCGTATGTCTTCTGAGTGGAACATTTGACCCATTTACATTCAAACTAATTATTTATAGGGTTGCCTGGGTGGCTCAGTTGGTTAAGCATCCAATTTTGGTTCAGATCATGATTTCATGGTTTGTGGGTTTGAGCTCTGCATCAGGGTCTGAGCTCTCAGCACAGGGCTGGAGTCTGCTTCAGATTCTGTGTCTCCCTTTCTCTCTGCCCCTCCCCCCTAGCACTCTGTCTCTCTCAAAAATAAACACTAATTTTTTTTTGAAAACAAAAACAGAGTAATCGTTTATAGATAGGTATTTATTGCCATTTTAATACTTGTTTTGTGACTGTTTCTGAAGATTTTCTGATTGTTTCTCTCTTTCATGGTTTGCTGGTTTTCTATAATGGTATAATTAGATTTCTTTCTCTGTATTCTTTGTATACTTATTAGTAGTTTTTGATTTGTGGTTGCCATGCGTTTGTATGTAATGTCTTCTGCATATAGCAGTCTCTATTAAGTTGATGGTCGTTTAAGTTTAAACCCATTCTTTACTCAGCTCCTCCCCAGGTTTTAGGCATATGGTGTCATATTTTACATCCTTTTATTTTGTGAGTTCTTGGTTTTTTACAGAAATAGTTATTTTTACTGCTTTTGTATTTTTGACCTATATACTGTCACTTTTGATCTTTCCATTCAGAGTCCCTTTTAGTATTTCTTGCAGGACTGGTTTGGTGATCACAAACTCCTTTAGTTTTTGTTTATCTGGGAAACTCTATCTCTGTTTCTATTCTGAATGATAAACTTGGTAGACAGAGTATTCTTGGCTGCAGATTTTTCCCATTCAGTGCTTTGAATATATCATGCCACTTCTTCTGGTTCAGAAAGTTTCCACTGAAAAATCCCTGATAACTTTATGGGGTTTCCCTTGTATGTTATTATCTTCTGTCTTGCTGCTTTTAAATTTTTTTTATCTATCACTGTATTTTGCCAACTTAATTACCATATGTCTTGGTGGGATCTGCATTTGTTGAATTTTTTGGGAGTTTGCTGTGCCTCCTGGATCTGGATATTTATTTCCTGCCCCAGATTAGGGACATTTTCAGCTATTATTTCTTAAAATAAATTTTCTGCCCCCAAAAGGGGGAAGAAAGAGAGAAAACTCTCTTCTGAGACTTGTATACTACCAATGTTACTATATTTGACAGAGTTCCAGAGTTCCCTAAGTCTCTTTTTGAGTTGCATATTTCTTTTTTCTTCTGTCCATCTTGATTACTTTCCATTACTCTTCTAGGTCTTTAATTCATTCCTCTGCTTCTTATAGCCTGCAGTTAATTTCATCAAGCATGTTTCCAATCTTGTTTATTACCCTCTCCATCTCTTATTGGTTCTTATTTATCTCTTTAAGGATCTCACTGATGTCTTCCATTCTTTTCTTAAGCCGGTTGAGTATTCTTATGCTCTATCATTGCTTTAAATACTCAGCGAGGCACGTTACTCAAATCTGTTTCACGTAGGTCTCCAGCCATGGCCTTGTCCTGTTCTTACATATAGGAGAAATTTACTGTATTCTCATTTTAAGTCTCTGTGCCTATTTTGTGTTTTTGCAGAGTCAGCTATGTATCCTGTTTTTGAGGGTAAAGGCCTTATACAAAATCCCGTAGTGCCCTGTCATGTGGCATCCCCTATTCCTCAGGGCCTGGCACTTCCAAGAGTGTCTCTAATGTGTGCTGCGTGTTCTCTGCTGTTTTGTCTTGGCCTCTGTATCCTTTAGGCCAGTCATCTTCAGAGCTTCTGTTTGTCTCTTGTGGACAGTGGTTGGTCCCTGGCCTGAATGTGGCAAGTTTTAACTAGGTGTGCTCTGGTTTGGCCTGCTTGTGAAATGAGCCCTATCAACATTGCCACTGCAACTGAAGTTTTGCAAAATTTCTGGGGATGTTGTCAAGAGCTTGCGCTTGTTTTCTGGGCAAGGGGGACTAATGAGGTGGGACTGAAGGAAGTGTGACTGGGAAGGACAGTTCCACTGAAGCATGAGAAGGTTTAGCTTGGTATAAGCAAGTTAGTTAGTGAGTGTTGGCACGGTGCTGATTGCTGTAGGTGGCCCTGTGCTTATGCTGAGGGGCCAGAGGTGGAAGTGACACCCGCCAGTTCCTTTGTTCCTAGAGAGGAGTTTCTCTGTGAATGTTGCCTCTCTGGGACACTCTCTGAAATGAGTAAATAACCTCCCCAGTGTGCACCAGGTTCTCTTCAGATCACTGTTTTCACCCTTTATATCTGCACGCTCTTTGCCTTGCCTTGTCTCCAACTGTGGTCCCAACGCCTCTGAGCTCTATCTAAGGCAAGCCTGTTGACCTTTGAAACTCCAGGCTTTAAGCCCTGCTGGTTGCAAGAACTCAAAAAATTTGGGCTCTCTAGATTTCCAAGCCAATTGCTATAGGAATTTTTTTTTTCTTGTGCTTTCTCCTGTGTGTTAGTCTATCTCTTGACCTTCTCTGTGATCATAGCTCTCTCCTCACCACAATGACCATGATCTATTTCTCTCTAAAACCATGTCTCCCCACTTCCTACCTTCTTCATTGTGGCCTCTTCTCTATATTTAGTTGTGGAGTTTGTTCTGCCAGTCTTCAGTTTGATTTCTAGGGTATTCAGGATGACACAATAATTATCTAGTTGTATTTCTCGAGACAAGGAGAGCCTAGCATCCTCCTACTCTGCTGCCTTCTCCCCCTTCTCTAGATACATACCTTTTCATCTCATAAATAATGTGAAATATTTTCTCCCAGTCAGTGGCTTGCTTCTGTATTTATTTTAAGTATCTTTCCATGAATGGAGTTTTAATTTCAGTAAAGTTGAGCCTTAAAGTTGAAATTTTGCTTTTTGTAGGTGTTTTGCTATTGTATGTTGCATAAATATGTAATAGATTTTTTAAAATTGATCTTCTTTTTTATTTTAGAGGGAGAGTGCAAGTGGGAGAGAGGGGCAGAGGGAGAGAGAGAGAGAGAGGGAGAGAGAGAGAGAGGGAGAGAATATATATCTTAAGCAGGCTTCACACTCCATGAAGGGCTCATTCTCACAACCATGAGGTCATGACCTGAGCTAAAATCAAGAGTTAGATTCTAAACTGATTGAGCCACTCAGACACATTTATATTGATCCTTTATACTGAGACTTTGCTGATTTCACTTATTAGGCCTAGTAGCTTTTTAGATTTGTTTTGCATTTTAAGAATTCATTCAGATTTGTTATTTATAGAATTGTTAAGAACAAATAGATTTTAATCATGTTAGAAAATGTTACCACTCAGGTTTTATCAGGACCTGTTAAAAATAAGATTTAAAATAGCAAAAGCATTAAAAAAAGAATAAGAAGAAAATAAATTTCTTTAATTCAGTTACTTAGAAGTAGAGTTTGAATTCTGATTTTTAAAATTTGCTTGGGAGGATATCTAACCAGTTCGTTGAATCCTTTGTGTGTCATCTAATGGCTGCTTTGTGTCAGTTATCCAAGTCTCTCCCAGTAATAGGTCTCAAAGACACAATACAGAAATATGCTGAGTCTGTAGAGTCTCTAAGCCCAAAAGTATGCTCCAAGTGAGTGAAGACCCTTGACATGAGAAGATTATATGAGAACATAATAAAAAGAGCTCTAGGTGGGGCATTTACAAGAGCTAGACTGACACATTAAATCTCTTGAGGCCCTGAGGAGAAGCTAGAGTAACAGCTAAGAATCTTTCTGGGTTACAGCTTTCTATAGTATAAAGAACATTATTAAAAGGATACAGGGTTACCAGGTAAGGTTTAAATAATTATGGCTAATATATAAATAATTGGTAAATTATGGTTTAGACTTTATAGTTTTGTAAAATTATAATTTATTTTGTATGTAGAGCCTTATATTTGTGAACCCTAAATTTTAAGAACTTATAATCTTATAAATGGAAATTTTAAATTCCTTCTTGGTATTAAATGGATGCCTACATACACTTATAGTATAAGCTGTAGGGCAGAAACGGAATCCGTTTCCACTTGAACATTATGGCAGATGCCTCTAGAAACACTATAAAAATGACTAAAATATATGATGCTGGAATGCCTAGTATTAAGTTGCTGCTGATTCTTCAAGTAGTAAACAGTGAGGAATAAGATGTGTAGCTTTTGAAGTGACAAGAGCTATATCTAGTCACTAGGGTACTGTTGAGAAAATATCTGCTCAGTGCATACAGTATATTGGTGTTTCCCCATAATTTATCTGAAAACTTACAATGTGACTAGAGCCTAGTGAACAGAGAGGAGACTGGGACTAGATGAAATTAGTTAGGAAACAAAGAGCATTTTCCAGATGAAGATGAGGAAAATGGGTCTTATCCTATATATAAAGAGTAGCCAATAAAATTTTAGTGATAGGATGACATGGCCATGTTTGGGTTGGAGGATTAATCTTTTTGTAATATCAAATCATTAAAGCAAACTGGACAAAAGAAGAGGAATCAAGTTTGAATACTGGGTTGCTGAACTGAACCTTTAGAACAAAGGCCAGGACAAATAAGTAGAATTAAATTGATTCATTGGGTGAAAAATCACATAAAAACCTGTGATTTCTAAAACTACACTAATTGCTTAAAGCTAGCTATACTTAAAAAAACCACTGATTGAGCTATTGGGACTAATTCTTTGGAAACTCTAGTGGGTGGTGTCCAACTTTAGGAGAATTAAAAATTATTAATGATTAAGCTCCACTTAATTTGTAAATTAATGGCATTCCAGTGAGATGTATAGTAAAACATCATCAGGTTAAAAAATTAATTGCCTAATCTTCTTTATACTTTAAAAATAGTTTCTTTGAGAACATAAAGTGGAAATCCAGATCTCCAAATGTATTATGTTATTTTCATTCTGAACTAATGGTTATTATCATTAATTTTGTTAATTCCACACTTTCCCAACTTTTATTTTGAATTGATGTACTGGTTTTTATATATCACACTTGCAAAA
Organism: Panthera uncia; assembly: GCF_023721935.1. Lineage (NCBI taxonomy): Eukaryota > Metazoa > Chordata > Mammalia > Carnivora > Felidae > Panthera > Panthera uncia. The sequence continues at coordinate 69,341,124 of NW_026057577.1, forward strand.
AATACAGTATAATAAATGTCCACACTCTTTCATATTGTTTAATACAAAAGTCATATATTTTGTGTTCTCTTAATATTGTTATTAAATGGTATTATGGTTTTGGATGACACATTCAAACTCTATACCACTCTACGCCAGAAAATTCTGAATTTCTAGAATTAAATGGGTAATGAAAAGGGGTGGGGATATGGGAGATACTTTAACTCTTAACAATTAACTATGCAAACTTGGACATGTAAATAGATTCAATGTGATGTTCTACAGGCTTCTATTTGAAACAGCCCTGATTTCAAATCTGTGGACATTGAATTTTGTAACTTTTGGGCATGGGAAAAGAGTACATGGAAAGGGAGGCTATGTAGAGAAATGGCAGGTGGTCCCTTCTGGGGAAGGAGAAGAAGAATGGCTGTTCTTATTAACCCTAGTATCCTCTTTCCCCAAACTCCAAGGTTTTAGAAAATGTACATCTCCTAACCATAAAATGTATTAAAATTATGGTCAGTGTGCTAGAAATTTTAGAGCTACAGGATTTGATTCATTCCTGAGTATACCTAAAATGGACAGCTTTCATGTAACACAAAGTTGTAGTGAATCAGGACAAACAGGGAAAGCTCAGTTTTACCTTAAAACTCCTGGCTCCTTAGCTGTGCCTACTCACTTAAGAACCTCAAATAAAGGCACTCCATATGCTATGTAACTGAGCTTTCTGCACTTCATTTAACACATTATCATGGGGTTCCCTTTAATTATATAACATTTCCTTCAAATGAAGGACACTTGGACAGATTGAGCTCTATATTCCTGTGGTCAAACCACTTCTCATTTTCCATGTACGTGTCTGGCTTTTATTTATGTCAGATCATTTATGTTTTGGTTTTTATCCAAGCTCCAAGCACGTTAAAGACTTCACTTTCTTCTAGGTTTTCATGTAATACATTTTGACTAGCTAATCCAATTCCTTTAACATTTTTAGTAGCCATTTATAAATTCAGATACTACTTACATTAATATTGGATCTCGGTTGGGTGTGTACTGGTATAGACATAATTACTTGATGGCATAAGAGGGGAAAATCATCCTTGTTCTCATTCTACATTCACAAAGTAACCTGGTTACAATTTGACTTGACTAACAAAGAGAAAATGTTTTGGTCCACAATTTGAAAATCCAGTTGCCTTACTTGGATTAGATTATGGCAATTTACCAAAATATCGTTCTACATACAAAAAAAAATTGTACTTGTCTGCCTCTTGTGTGGTCTTGGGCTTGCATTGGCTGGTGAAATTTGAGTGGAATTAACATATGATCTGTGTCATTCTCCATGTTCTATCTTGTGTGACTGGGGTAATTGTGAAAGTATCCATTGATAGGGGAGGTGCCAAAAGCTTAGAGCAGCTGGGAATGCTAAACACAGCCCTGGAGAGCTACCTGCACCCATGGTGAAATTTGTGTGACTGAGAAGTTAACTCATTAAGATACGCCACCGATATTTTGCAGTTGTTTTGACTATGGCATACGCTAGCCTATTCTGATTCATACACCTGAAACTTTTTGATAGTGATATTTAACAGTGTCTACTGATACAATGATACTTTTTAAATTAAAAAATGAGGTTGCTGAATTTATGATTACTTTATATGTTTCTATGTTTTATATACTTTATGCTAACTATATATTAATGTATATTTTTTTCAGAGAATGTTTAGAGGTTATCTTCAATCACTTTTTATACTATTATTTATTTTCCTCTCAGTATATGTCTACTACCTTCCTCCCATACATTTTCATTAAATATAAATCTCATATTAATACAGCTTTTTCCAAACCAAAATAATCACTCCTCAGAAGCAATTACTACATCTTTTTATAGAAATACAACTATAAAATAAAGATGGGAAAGATGATATTACTTTGCTGTTCTCTTTTCAGTGATGAAGCCATTCCTAGAGCTTCATTGTTGAGTTGTTGACACTAAACCCAGAAATTGAGCATTACATTAAATTCTCAAGAAGATCATTTTCTTTTTTTTAATTTTTTTTTTAACGTTTATTTATTTTTGAGACAGAGAGAGACAGAGCATGAATGGGGGAGGGTCAGAGAGAGGGAGACACAGAATCTGAAACAGGCTCCAGGCTCTGAGCTGTCAGCACAGAGCCTGACGCGGGGCTTGAACTCACGGACCGCGAGATCATGACCTGAGCCGAAGTCGGCCACTTAACCGACTGAGCCACCCAGGCACCCCTCAAGAAGATCATTTTCTTACATACAAAGTTATAAAATGTTATTACTTTAATATAAACACATATGCTTTTTGGTGTTTTGTTTTTAGGCAGCTTAATTTAATTACCTACATCTTGCATGCCTCTTAATTTCACTTTAATATTAAATCTCCATGTACAGAAAGCACAAAAATATGTTAAAACATGAAGCATATTCACTTGTAGTATCAGGGCTCTATCACACATATGAAAGGGCTTACTTAAAATTCATATAGAAATTCAGAACCTGACCAAATGGAAACTTGTGTAAATTGGAACATTAGAATAGGGGGAGAAATTTCTCAAGGGATTCAACCCATTTGTGTCGATGGGAACTTTGAACATAGAACTTAGAAATAGAACATGAAACCTTGGTGAAACTTCACATAGTGGCAACTTTTACATGATTTCTTTTCCTTCCAAATAAAATGGTGATCACAACCGTGCTTTCTTCTTTGCATGATTGCCAAACTAAAGACACGGGGAGTTGAGGTTTACTGGATAACATTTTCAAAAGAGAATCAAGGATGGATATTGAGGGTCAGAAACTCCCACCTGCCTAGATGCCCACAGGCATATGAATGTTTGAGGGCTGTAGTGAGGCAGCTTGTAGTAGCAGAGCATAGACATCCACCATAGCCAAAGGCTCAAGAAAAAGATGGAGAAAGGGCAAGGTAGGAACAGGGCAGGATTATTGAGTATGGCTAAAGATGCCTCTTAGGAGGACCTCTTAACAGAACTCAAAATGCACTATAGGAATGGAGGTAGTGAGCAGAGTAGAGGAAGGGCGAGATAAACAGGTTAGTGCAAACCATCCCCTAGCAGTTCACTGTAGTTCTGCAGATTGGGCAAAACAGTTCAGAGACAGATGCGGGAGTCACAATAATAGACCAAGAACAGGGAACAAAGGTGTGAGTGGCAAATGAGAAGGTTATATAGACACATACCTGAGACATGCACCAACCCATATGGCATCTTTGAATGTTCCCCCATATTGTCTGTGGGAGAGCTGGAAGGAAATGGATATACGGCTCACTTGTCCAGGATTTGAGCAGGTATCCATGAGAGCCTATTAAAACAGTTAGGAATTATGTTGAAGAATTTTTTCCCCGAAGCTAGATTTCTTAGCTTGATATCCCAGCATCACTAAGCATTTGTGAGTCCTTTGTGAAAGTTAAATAAATTTTCTCCACCTCATTCCACCTATCTCTTGAAGGTAGTGTAAGTTGGACTTATTCCCTAGGTTGGCATGACTAATAAATATACTTGTGGTTATAAAATAGCACTTTCTGCTGCTGCTAAAACTTTTATTATTAATATGAAATAATCACCATTTTTCTAAAAGGCAATAAGATAGGAAATGGGTACATATAGTCCCTTGAACACAGGTCTTTACATATATATATATATATATATATACACACACATATATATGTATATACACATATGTATGTGTATGTGTATACATACATATGTGTATATATATATATATATTTATATAAGTATATAGTACATAAATACATACAGACAGCAACACTGATCATGATTGCATTTTAATTTTGATTTTTGGGAATATCAGAGAAAATTCAATGGACTTGATAGTATCTATTTGTATTTAATGAAACACTATTTGCTATTTCTTACATCTTTTACCACTCAGCCACCTCCATCTAGTTACCTTTATTTTCTTTTAGGCAATGAGTTTCTCTAAGCTTCATCAAATCCTTTTAGGTAAATAAGGTCATACTGGTTTTGGTTGGTGTATAGGGCTTGTGAAGAGTCATAATAAAAGCTGTGCTTACATATCACAGACTGGATATCTTTGCCGATGAGCGACTAGTAAAAATATCTGAACAGGGGAGAGTCATAATAATTTTGGAAATTACTCTGGCATTAATATTTAAAAATAAGTAGAATGGGTAAGAGACTGAAAGCATAGAGGTCAGTTAGGATATAAAAATCTGGGTCTAAGGTAATGAATGATTAAATTATAGCAGTTTTTATAGGAATAAGAAAGAAGTGCTAAGTTTGAGGAGATTAAATTGATAGAACTTGGACAAAATGATTGAATATTGGAACAAGGACGCAAGGGCAGTCAAATCTACATGGGATTGGACACTTTCCTCAGTAATATTTAATAATCATGCATTTTTTTTTTGCAGAGCTTCCTGAAGTGAAAAAAAAAATCTTAGCTCTACAGATCATTCAGATTTAAAAATGTGTACTTTGAGCAGTTGTAGAGAGAAAGACTTCTATGGAGTTAATGATAATATTCTTATATTAGCATGTGAGTTGATCAGTTTATGCCTGTAGAGAAAACACAGAAAATGGGCAGAATATGAAGAACATACAAATCCCATCTAAACCCTGTAGACGATATTCCCCTGTAATAACAAACTGAGGATTTTTTTAAACTAGTTTAATATCAAAGAAGAAGTGAGAAATTATAACAGTGGCTTAAAACTAGTCTCCCTTGGATCTCCAAGGGATTTGTGCAGCAATCCCTTGGGACTTGGGAAGTGGGGAAGACAGGCAGGCTGAGTGGCTTGAGCTTTCTATTCCTAATTGCTGCTTCTCACCTGAACCATTCATCTGTTTTATGGGCTCTTATAATGGGCTCACCATTATAAGATTGTTTGAAGAGATAATTCTGTGGCTAAAGAATTGGGAAGTCTGTCTTGATGGTACTTGTGGTTCTTGAATATGCTTATGTTAGGATTAAGTACATTGCAATATCCTCATTTCCCAGCATCTGTTCAGTCTTTTAGGTCTTCACAGAAAGTCTCAACTCAAAGGACCCCATTTGGGTATTGTTTTGTGTGCTATGTGGACTTGAGGGTATGCAGTAGCCATTGTAGTCAGGCTTCTAGTGCCTGCAGCAGGTGGGACAGAAAGAAGTCCTTTTGACTTCCTGGATTCTTCCGGGCCTCTCCTCTGGCAAGTTACACATCATGCTCTGGGCAAGGTCACTTGCCCTATGGCATTTTTATGGACAAGGGTCTTCTGAAGGCATCAGAGGCACACTTTTATTTTCTCGGGTCCCAGACCCATATATCTTGAAGAACATAATTACTTCATTAAGGTTTCTGCAGATATCCCTATGGGAAAATGCAGGAATAAGAGGCAGTTTCCTTTGACATTGAGATGCCCCCCCACCCCGGGAAGGGTTTTGGCAAGGGACAAAGTTCTGTGGTTGAAAGAAAGACCTAGCATATAGAACGTGGTGTAAGAGTTTGCAGGTGCAATTTTGTAGACTCTTAAAATGACCTGAATGATTTTGAGATATTAAAAGATGTGATGGAGTATATTAGTTATCTATTAGTTCATAACAGACAACCATAAAATTTGGTGCTTTACAACAAAATTATTTTCTCTCATAGTTGCCATGTGTCAGGAATGTGTATAAGGCACAGTGGACGTGGCTTGTCTGTTTAGTGACGTTTTGGGCTTCATTTGGAAAAGTTGAAAAGTGAGTGCTGGAACAGGCTGAATATATGTCACTCACATGTCTGGTGGTGGATGCTGGCTATTGGCTTGGACCTTAGCTGGAACTGTTGCCTGGAACTCTTAAATGTGGTATCTCCATGTGGCCTAGTCTTCCCCACAAGATGTTGGCTGGGTTCAGATAGACGGACAGACGGAGTGACAGAGAAAGAGAACCAGGCAGAAGTCATTTCATCTTCTATAATAGAGCCACAAAAGTCATCATGTTCATTCCACTAAACTCTGTTTACAGTAGTTATGAAGGTGCCCTCAAGTTCAAGACAAAAAAGCATGGGCTACATCACTTGATGGAGATGTATTACTGTCACATTAAAGGAAAACATTAAAAAAAAATACATAGGGGTACCCATCTTGGTATAGTGCAGTCTGCCACAAGAGCGAAGTAAAAAGAGTGTTGAAAATGATGAGCACATTATTGTGCTTTGTTCTGAAGTGCCAATCAAATCTTTCTCCTATTGGTTCTGAACCAGTTAAAAATGTACATATAGAAGTCAGCTTGATAAGGCAGAAACCTTCAATGGAAAATGCAAATCCAAGTCTAAATCAGAATACATTTCCCACTGATAAGAATTTACTTGCCAACCCATAGAGCTGAGAAGACATACCCCGGTGACTTTTTCCTCACTTGCAGCAAACCAGAGCAGAATATATGTGAGGACGGAAAGGATGAGAAAGAAAAAAAGAAAATAAAATAAATGTATATCTCTGGCCAAGGTACATTTTCTTTATTCTGTGGACTCGTCTTCAGTTGAAGTACACTTGCGATGCTGCCAGATATAAAATGGAATCGAGGGCAGGCAGAGTCTTAACAGGTGTTGGTACAAACTTAAAGCTTCAAAGGGACTTGCTTTTCGCTGCCAAGAGGATCGATGCAGATGTACGCTTTGGCTTCTTTAGACTGAAATGGCCTAAATTCTCTTCCTTGAGAAAAGTTTGTGAATTTATTCCATGCTAAAACCCACTGTTATCTGACCAGCCAGGAAACATTTCTCCTTCAGAAATGGTCTCTTGTCATGAAATATTCAAACGAAAGACAGGCAAGGTTTTGATTTTTAATGATTCCATAAAACACGCTTTGTGGTCTGTTTTGGGGGTTTTTGTTGCTGTTGTTGTAGTCATTGGATTCAAGAGCCAGACTTTTTAATGCATCTCTGCCTTTCTCTTTCCTGTCTCACTACTCTGACCGGCTTTGTGAAGCTCGGGCTGGAGGCTTTCCTACCTGATGGGCCTTTCCCAGGAACACAGGTAAATCACTGCCGCTGTGAGCACTCTTTGCAGAAGGTTAAATTTATTCCACGCTGTAGAGTAGGAACTCATCTCTGTAAATAATTTTATTATGCTCCTTTATAAACATTTTGGTAGAGGAAAATTCCTGGTTTAACTCAATAACGTATTACACTTTCCCTGCCCCGCGAATTAGATTGATTACGGTGGCATGTGAGATTGATAATCCATAGATCTGTGTTATGACAGCCATTGTTTTAGTGCCAAGCTGAAGAGGAATGCGTCCTTAAATGTATCATTGTATAAAATATTGACCTAGAGAACTTCATTATTCAAGCTGGAGAGACAGTCACTACTTAACAGTAATAAACTGTTTCTGTGTTATATTGAGAATACTTCGGGAAATATGAGAGTTGTCAAATCTCTTGAAAATCCTGTCTTTATAGTACACATGACACTAAAGCTATAGCTGTATTTTCTGCTAATAAAAGCAAAGGCACAGACAGATGTGAAGGATATCACGGCGCACTGACAAGAAACTAAGAAAAATGAATACCTGGTTGAGGAGTCGGAAAGACACAGGCCAATGACCTTGGGAAGCTGTACTCTTTCGAGATATTTTTGTTCTTGTAAGGAGTGCAAAGATAATGCTGCATTAGTGTAAAAAATAAAATAAACCTGAGGCTCTAAACTGAACACATTTTATGAAAAATATCCTGAAGTGTCTCTTAACAAGAAGTCACGTGAGATGACATAAAAATACAAGATGCTGAATGCGAGCCAGAATATTTCAGAAAAGAAAGACATTTTTGAAGTTACCAAAAAATGATATAAAGACGTACAAAAAAATGACAATATGAACCAAAATGGCATTTCTTTCATTTGTTAAATGAGAAAAGTCCTTGCTTCCTATGAACCTTAACATCTCCTTTTGTCCTATTTTTGCATTGTTAGTGAAGCCTTTCCTCCTCTTTTAAGAAAACTGTGGCTAATATTATTTTAAAAAAGTATAAATACCTTGCAAGCCTAAAAAACCTCCTTTTTTTTAGGTTATCTGCAAACTAAAAAAAAAAAAGGAGAAGAATCAGAAAGCGTTAGCATATAAAAGTGCTAATTGATGTTCAGTATAACTCGTCATCCTGAAGTGTCTCATTCTCAATAATTAAGAAAGAGTGTTTATTACAGTTTTGGTACTTGATTTTATTTTGCTCCAGTTTTCGAAATTTAGAATTCCATGAAAAATATATGTGGTAATACTCAGTTATTCAGAATACCAAATTTAACAAAACACCAGCACATATTTCTATTTTGATTTATTTTAGAAACCTAAATTTGGTTATGTTTAACCAGGATGTTTTTGTTGTGATAAAACTTTATTTCTTTGATAAGACTTGTAAGAAATACTGTAAATTATATACTTAATTTAGAAATGACTATAGGGGTGCCTGGGTGGCTCAGGTCGTTAAGGGTATGATCGCACATTTCGTGAGTTTGAGCCCTGCCTTGGGCTCTGTGCTGACAGCTCAGAGCCTGCAGCCTTCTTCAAATTCTATGTCTCCCTTTCTCTCTGTCTCTCCCCCACTCACATTCTGTTTTTCTCCTTCTCCCTCCCTCCCTCTCTCTCTCTCAAAAACAAACAAATAAATAAATAAATAAATAAATCATTAAAAATGACTGTACAAAACTGTAAAAAATGGTGTTTTAATTCTCAAGTATTTTATCTTCTGAAGATTAGATTATTACGTTGCTTTAATTAACATTTTGAAGGCATAAAGAGGCATCATTAGATTACCTGCAATGTTTTTAAAAGCTCTCAAGAAAAAAATGTGGTCATACAAGGAAATACAAATATAAATACAGAGAGAAAGAGAGCAATAGGTATGGAGCAAGAGACTTTTCAAAAGGGAGAAATCAATGATAAGGGATATAAGCAAGAGTGGAATAATAAAAATAACTAATCCCCTCAATATCAAAATTTACTTTGTGCCTTAATCTATTAACTAATGTTACTGTATAGTATATTATTTAGTATAAATGGTTTAGTGTATTATTTAGCATATTATTAATTATAGTATATTGTTTTTTCTATTTGCCCTTAGAATTTATTTATTTATTTAATGTTTGTTTATTTTTGAGAGAGAGGGACAGAGTGCAAGCAAGGGAGGGGCAGAGACACAGAGAGACACAGGGAGACACAGAATCCAAAGCAGGCTCCAGGCTCCTAGCTGTCAGCACAGAGCCCCACGTAGGTCCCAAACCCACGCACTGTGAGATCATGACCAGAGCCAAAGTTGGAAGGTCAACTGACTGAGCCACCCAGATGCCACTGTCCTTAGAATTTATTTTAAATTAACAAATAATTAGTTCTCACATTCCATAGCTCCAGAATGTTTTGTTTTAAAGACTGGCTCAGAAGTGGAGAAGACACTCCAGATTTTGCATTTTGCAGTTCATTCCTCTAAGGAACCATTTGTCACAGTCTCCTTAGTGGTAGAAATAGGCAATGTACTGTCTTCTTTCTCAGTCTTTGCCCCTTGAAAGTTTGATAAGGTTTTTGTATGTCAAAGCTTCTTGCAAATTTTATTCTAAGAAATGAAAAATGTCGAGTGAAAGCAATTAATTAAAGTATATGTTATTAATAGTCCAACATTTCTCAGATGCACCTAACTAAAAGTATCCACTAAATGATCATCAAACTTGAAAGTGTATGACTTGTGAGAAACCGCCATGTGCTATTCCATTCATAATTATCAACAAATGGTCTATATTTCCTGAGGATAGGAATCTAGCCCTCTTCAGGCATGAAGTCCGATGATTTTAAATTGATCTGTGTTTTCAGCAGCTATTTGACCATCTGATCTACATTATAGGTCCGTATTTTTTTCTTTTTATGTATTTGTGCAGTCTCAATTATGGACAAATAATTACCCTATATTATAACATGTACCAAATATTGTAAATCACTATGTAATTATAAATTTGAAGTCCAATTGGCAAAATAAATGGAGGCCTTCACGGTTTACTAAAAAATGTTTATTTACAGTTGGGAAATAGTGAACTTAGTATTTGGAACATTATATTTGAATTCTGGCTACTCCAGCAGTCAAACATGAACTTTTCTACATAACAAATGCTGTGTTATATTAGCAAAGATTCCACATCACACTCTTTCCAAACCATTCTAATTGTTAATCATATAATAAAACGTAAGGCTGCTGAGTCACCAGAGATGCTAAAATTTACCTCCAGGCTGGTAAATGATGTCAAGTGTCATCAAGGTGACCGACTTGTCTGTCTGTCCCTGAGAGGTTCCAGAAGACACGGCAGAAAATGTTACCCATCTAAATTTCTCTGCCCTCTCTTCTACCTGGAAAATAGGCTCTTCACCAATTACCTTTTCACAGGGTTACTAAGTTTAAAATAAAACCATTGACTCTGGTTCCAGAATTCTTTACTTTAGTAGTAGAACTTTTGTATCTGGAAATGGCTGCTGGCTAGGTCTTAAAATGCATTATGTCTTGGTAGAATGAGAAGTTAAGAAAACATATCCACAGGACTCTGACCAGCCTTTCCTATTAGTATTTCTCCTGCATTCATAACGCTAATTCGAGTGCCCCAGCATCTCAGTGTTTGTTGTATGTGTGTGTGTTTACCTTATTTTTATTTATTTTTTTAAAAAAAAATTATGTTACTATTTTTTTATTAGAGAGAGAGAGAGAGAGAGAGAGAGAGAGAGAAGGAAAGAGCACGAGCAGGGGAGAGGAAAAGAGACAGAGACAAAATCCAAAGCAGGCTCCAGGCTCCCAGCTATCAGTGCAAAGCCCGACATGGAGCTTGACTTGACAAGCAGTGAGACAATGACATGAGCCAAAGTCAGACGCTTAACTACTGAGCCACCCGGGTGGCCCATTTTTGTTTTTAAGATTATCAGTCAAATGAAGATTGTTTTAAAAGAGTGTCTATGTGGGTATATATTTGTGTATTGTCATTCATTCCCACTGGACTCCCACATTTTTAAAATCACATATTAAGACTGAGATAATACTAAGAAGACTTTAAGGGTAGTAAAGGCAGGACCTCTTCCTTTTAGGCTTTCCCTACCATCAGGGTCTATAACTCAAAATTCCCCTCTAATGACAGAATCCAAAGTCCTTGAATAATAACCACATATTCGGAGGACCAAGCATGAAATGAAACAAAACCACTGAGGTTCAGGGTGAGATGAGATGAAACCAGGGAGCTCAAAGATGCAAAGGGACTGATTAGTCCTGAAACACTGAGTCAGTGCAACAGAGATGTCAAAGGAACCAGACAATGGGCCTTGCAGGATAGACCATGAGAGAACAAGAGATCCCATGGTATATAATTGAGACATTACACCTAAATCTTCACTTAATGGTTTACAAGTCATTGCAATTCTTCAATCACACATTGTTTTGTATAGTTTTTGAGTCTTCATGTATAAGAGTCATCTTTGCTAAGATCTCTTGGTTATTCCCTCTGCCAAATTAAGGGTAAGGTGTGGGATTAGATGGGTAAAATTTTGTTTGGGTGAGAGAGTGATGGAGTTTTAGATTTAGAGTTCTGAGGCTTCTCAGGGAGAAGAAGAAAACAGATTATCTCCCTTCTGTGTTTTTCATCTCTTTACTGGGTTTCCTCTTCCACACAAAGAACAAACCAAGGCAAAAATGCAAGCTAGTAGCCAATTTAAGGATGTATCGAATGAGATAGTTTTCTTAAGTAAAAACCATGGAGTATGGCATCTCATACTTGAGCCCTGTGAAAGACTGAAATTATGATAATTAGTCGGGACAAATGTGCAACTCAAAACCATCATTCTCAGATTGGTTTGTAAATGAAATTGTCACTTTACTAATTTCTCTTGGAAATCAGCCTGCTGTAATGACAAAACATTGGTGTCCAGTACTTAGAGGATCCTGTTCCAAGAACTGAGGCAACTGAAAAACGATTGAATATTGAGAAATCTACTTGGTGGACGTAGCTTTAGGAGAATACATATTTTTATTCCATCTGGCAGCTTAAACTGTGATTTCCAAATGAGAGTACTTTTGGAGTATGTGTGAGGACATGGTATGTTGTCTTAGAACACCAATTTTATAAGAAGATTTTCTTTTTTGTCAGGAATAGTTGAACCATTTAAAACGATTTGTATTAAAACAAACACAATTATGTTACAGAGTATGCCTAGGAATGCAAGATGCAATTAGTAATTTTTAGCTAAAATGTAAAACGAAACTTTCATTTTTAGAGAGACTCTGTGCCAAAAGTGTTCATTGCTGACCAGATTCTGCCTTAGGGGTTCCATTTCTCTCTTCTTAGTGAGCTCTAATGGAACAGTGCGTAGAAGATTCACAGCCTGAATTGATGCCCTACTCCATAGAGAGGTAGGAGACGCATCCACTTGGAGTAAGACACACTGACAGACCCTTCCCCTCCAGCAGATCTGTGGACAGGCTCCATGCTGACCACTGTCCATTTGTGCTCCTTTTTACAGCCTCATCCATTCCTTTTTTCAATACACTTCCATAACTTTTCTAAATTTATAGCTTATTTTACATTGATTACATTTTAGGTTGACTGCTTTCTGAGGATATATAAAGGGCACCTTAATCTCATGAATTACCTGTTTCTGAATCTCAATGCAGGTTGAGTTACTTTATAAAGGCTTTTGTGGCTCCATCTCTATTATGTGGATTTTGATCAACAACAATTACATGGAGTAGAGCATTTTGTCCTGAGTGTTTTTGTATTTCCCTTACCCTTGTCTTAACTGTTTTTTGACCTAGGTTTTTAGATAACATTGCTTTTCAGCCTTTACTCTCTATCTTCGATGACATACTTTTTGGGTGGTTCTTACTTTTAGAAAGCTTAAATAAAAGTAGGAACCCCAAAGAAGAGCTAAGTGTGATAATCCATGTATGTACTCGTTTGAATTAAAAATTACTATTTTTCAGTCTGTACGAAATCAGCATAGTATCATGAAGACTTAGCAAAATATAGCCTGAAGACGAGCAAGTATGAGTTTAATAGGTAATATTTTGGTTATTTTTGCTTTGTTGTTTTTCCCCTTTGTACTGTTTACTGCTTAATTTATGACCAAGGTAATTATACAAAAGAAGGTAAGGTCAGTGACAAAGAACTTTACATGCAATTTCATGTTCTTCCACTAAGCGTACTATCCTACTTATTATCTCCACCCCTACCTCTGCTATCACTTACGTTTCGTCCATTTACACCGCTCTATTTTTTTTAATGTTTATTTTATTTTTGAGAGAGAGAGAGAGAGAGAGACAGAGGGAGGGAGAGGGATGGAGAGAGAGAATGAGCAGGGATGGGGCAAAGAGAGAGGGAGACACAGAATCTGAAGTGGCTCCAGGCTCCAAGCTGTCAGCACAGAGCCTGACACATGGCTCAAACCCATGAACTGAGAGATCGTGACCTGACCTGAAGTCGGGCATTTAAACAACTGAGCCAACCAGGCGCCCCTATACTGTTTTATTTTTACTGTACTTGCCAATTCCAAAGCTATACTACTTACTTGTTTTCTATTTCTTTTTTATTCTCACTTGAACATAAGTTCTCAGAGAGCAGGGACTTTGTTTCCCTTTGTTGTTCTATTTTACCACCTACAACAGTACTTGATGACTTTCAGTATGTGTTTTCAATACATGGCGTCTTGACTTCAGGACTTCAAACATTTTGAGATGGGTACAGCTCTGTTGTGGAAGACTGTCCTTTGCACTGTAGGATGTTTGGCAGTATCCTAGTCTCCACCCTCTAGATGTCAGTAGTGGTCCCACTCTAACTAAAAAAAAAAAAAAAAAAAAAAAAGTCTGTAGATATTTGCAGATTTAGGTGGGGGAAATGGCCAAATTGCCCCTGATTAAGAACCACTGGCTTAGTAAAATCAGCAGTAATGTGGATTTAAGCCTATCTTGTTCATATGAAGAGATATATGAAAGCAGGACCAAGAAAAACTCACTTAAATAGGCAAATGAGATTATGGATAGACAACCTACTTTTACAGGAGTTGGAGTTAATATGGAACAGAAAGGACAGATAAGCAATCCAAAGCACATATGCAGACAGAGGATTAAGTTGGATGGAACAATTTATAATGTTAGCATTCCTGGAAAGCTACAGCTCTCATTTGTCTCTGGGTGATGCTACCACAGGATTAGCTGTGAATATATATACATATTTTTTTCTTTAATTGAGCTGTTGCAAAATGACAGTCTTCCAACCTGCTCTACTTTTGGCAAGGGCAGTGTCTCATACCAACTGGCTAAAAAACAAAACAAACCCTGTTATAGGAGGTCCTTTTAAATAGTGTGATTAGTGTAAACATACATAGTCTTCCTTCTTACCTGTTAAGTGCCTGGATAACATTTTTATTCTTTAAATTAGCAAGAGACCAGTGTATGTAATTACAAACAAACTGATGGTCTAAGTCAGTTGTGTATATTAGTGATAAACTGTATGAATGAAATACAGAGAAAAACCATTAAGCCCTACTAAGTGCTGATTGGTTTTTTCACATTATTGTATTTAATTACTAAAAGTTATTTCACTGATAGTAAAGTCACTTGTTATAGGTCTCACCGCTACTAAGTCATGGATTTGATTTTTAAAACCTGGTCTATCTATGTTAAAGTCAAATTTTCACCACTTTGCCTGTATATGTGGTAGCAAAAAATATCTAAAGAGTGTCTCTAAGTATAATTTGATGGATTCCAAATAGGTAAAATTTTAATGTACTAAAATATTCTCTTCATGTTAAACCCTTCAGCAATGAAAATAGTAAAGTTAGGTAATTCCACTCGCTAGAAATAGTTCAGGATCAGACCAAACAGACCTCACTTGTATTTTGCCCTGGGACATCCATGTGTATGCTCGAAGGATAGGTAAATCCATCCAGGAACCTACATAAGCATATTGATTTATGGTTGATTTAACCACTTTGTCCAGAAAAGTATACTTTCTCCTTTTTCTCCACTTTATCCTTTTCTTTAACTATTGGTGAGGAACTAATCATTCGCTTATGTTCCATTCATTTGTTCACTTACATTTTATTAAGTCAAAGGGCACATTAATTTCTATAAGCTACTAGGCAGAGATAACTCTGTATACGTTCCCCAGAGGTGAACATTGAGCTATTCCTTTGAAATTCTTCATTGGAAAACATTAAGCTGGGGCAATGTCCAGCATTATACAGTTGGAAAAGTGGAATTAATTTGCTTTTTTTCAGCCTTGAGAAAACATGATAGTAGTCCTATGCATATCTGGTCAAGAAGTATTTGAAAATTGTGTTAAACTGTAACAATAAAAAATGATGGGCTATAATTTTATCATTAAAACTTTTTTTCCCAAAAATAACCCAACTGTTTTTTCAAATAATGATCATTTCTAAGTATTACTTGATGCTTATAATATATGCAGTAAAATAAAATGATAGTGCATCTTTAACACCCAAAGGAACGATGATGCATGGGGTTAGCCACTTTATGCTGTATATTCTGTAGTCAGAACAAGCCCATAGTATTTGTTGATTTCTGATAGGCCTGTGGGTCTCTTGACAGAGCAGCTTGTTAAACTGAAATGGCTTCAATTTCCTTGTTTTAAAACTCTGACTCCCTCACTCTTATCCTGCTTGCTGGCTTTGATTCCTACAAGCACTTACGGATCAATTAAACCAAAGCCTATTACTTGTTTAAAAAATATTTTACATAATATGTTGACAGTGGCAACTGTTCACAGTTTAATCATGTTTGTAGTTTGCAGGTTTACTCTTTAACCTTTCATTTTAATATATGAAAATTTTAGAAGTTGCTTAAGTATTTTGGGAATGAATTACAATTTCGCTTTATGTGCTCTCTATTTTCATATTACTCAACCAGCAAAATGTTGATTTTAGTATTTTGAGATGAAATTACTTAGATTTTAATGGATATCAAGAATACACTGATATTTTTACATATTTTTGACATTTTGTTAAACCCATCAGCGGTTTTCATTTAGATACTCAAATATGGACAAAATACGTGAAATTAAGCTAGTCTTTTTCTGACTGGTATATCAAATGAGTAGATGAGAGCAAAGTACTCCTCAGGACATGGATGAAATTCAGCAAAGTGTTTCATGTTAAATTATCATGACAGAGTTGTGAATAAGGGGAGAAAAATGAGTGTAAATCAAGGGCAATTAGGTGAATTGGTTATTGGCTCAATAATGGGAATAAAAGGATTATAATGAATGAATTTATATTAAGTTAAAATAAAACTTCTTGGTTCTCTTCTTGTCTCTAATAGAGTTTGGGTGACACCAAGCTGGACAAGGTTCTGGATCCATGAAGTAATAAGATCTATTTGAAAAAAAGTTTGACCAAACTTTGGACCAAATGTACCAAATGTAATAGAATAAAAAATCAGGATTATCCTTTACTGATTCTTTTTTTTAAACATGAAATTTATTGTCAAATTGGTTTCCATTCAACACCCAGTGCTCATCCCAACAGGTGCCCTCCTCAATGCCCATCACCCACCTTCCCCTCCTTCCCACCCCCCATCAACCCTCAGTTTATTCTCAGTTTTTAAGAATCTCTTATGGTTTGGCTCTCTCCCTCTCTTTTTTTTCTTTACTTCCCTTTCCCCCATGGTCTTCTGTCAAGTTTCTCAGGATCCACATAAGAGTGAAAACATATCCTTTACTGATTCTAAAAACCAACACATTTGTAAGGATAGAATTGTATGAATTAACAGGAGTGACTGGCCCAAACTAATTACTTGATGAATTGCTATTTTTTTAAATTTAAAAGTAGTACATGTTCATCAAAGAAAAATTAGCACATGTAGGAATTTAGAAAAGATACCAACAATAATGGTTATAATAGTTTTATGTACTATTTCTTTGTGGTTTTCCACACAAATTTATATATTTCTATGTTTTCCCATCAATATTTCACTTTTATGTACGTAATGTACTTTCCCAGTTGTTTTACATGAGTTTAAAATTCTACATAAATTGTTATATATTATATGTAATTATATACATACCAATAGGTATATATGGATATATAATTTCTAGGATTACTTAGCTATGATACTGAACAATAATAAACTCTGATAGCTAAAGTGTTCTTACAAGGGAATAGCTACAGTGGAATTACTATTGATTTCCATAATAAGGGACGGCAATAAAATAGCGTTTAAGCAATAGACAGCTCACATTAGAAAAGGTACATTACAGTAGTATAAAAGTACATTAGAATAACCAGTTATGGTTTGCTGAAATAGTGGTTATTATTAATATTTTTATGGCATTTTGGGTCTTATATAATTGATAAAATGTATTACTGTTGTTACTTTGATTTATATCATGGTCGATTATTAATTTTTCCTTTCTGTATCCTGGGTGTACTACATCCTTCACCAACATTTTCACATTTATATGTGTGGTAGAGTTTCCCAGTGTTTCATAAAAGTTTGTAAGGCTGTGACACTCTATGAAAAAAAAGTTGATTGGAGTAAAATTGTTAACCAGCTTTTTCTTTCAAAATTAGCTTCTGGACTCAGATAATGAAGGAGAAAAATCTCCAGCTCCAAATATCTTACTTAGGCATTCAGATCTCATCTATATCATTTTCTGAATGGTAGTTGGATTCTCCTTTGTTTTTATAAAACAAACTAGATTACCAATATGGCTTGTAGAATAGGCTGCTTTTCATTGATTATGACTGTGATTTAGAAATCCCATTAATAATTCATACTTCCACTTGATGAATATTGTCTGCAATAGTATTTTTCTGATTTCTTCCAGAAAAAGAATTATTCTCATATTTCTATTACCAATCCTTTATGTCTCACCTCTCTCTCTCTCCTAATTTATTTATTTATTTATTTAAATGTTTATTTATTATTGAGAGACAGAGAGACAGAACATGAGCAGACGAGGGGCAGAGAGAAGGGGAGACACAGAATCTGAAGCAGGCTCCAGGCTTCCAGCTGTCCGCACAGAGCCCGATGTGGGGCTCGAAATCACAAACCATGAGATCATGACTTGAGCCGAAGTCGGACACTTAACCGACTGAGCCACCCAGGCATCCCACTCTCCTATCTATTTTATACCCAAATCATTAAATAACTTATTTGAGATTCTTCCGGGAGCCGTGCCTTCATCAGGGTGCCTCTGAGAAAGCCAAGTCATTGGCAGCGTCCCTAAGATGTTTATTGTGTCTTTAAACTCAGTTTTAGTTAACTGAAAAATGAAAAAGTTGGGATGTAAGAAAGAAAAGAAGCAAAGGGACAGAGTAAGAGAGAGAGAAACAAGCCAAGAAACAGACGCTTAAGTAGACAGAACAAACTTTTGTTTTCAGAAGGGAGGTGGCTGGGTGGGTGAAATAGGTATTGGGGATTAAGGAGCGCACTTGTTGTGATGAGCACTGGGTGTTGTATGGAAGTGTTGAATCGCTATATCTCTATAGTGAAATTGTATATCTGAAATTAATGTTACACTATGTGTTACCTAACTGGAATTTAAATAAAAACTTAAAAAGTAAAATATAAAATATATACATCCTTGTGGAATTCTAAATAATACTACTAAGTTTTTCTTCTCTGAAATTATATACATGTTGTTCCTTCTTTCTTTGATCACAGTATCAAACTCCTTATCTATTTTTCACTTAGTATTCCTCTGTCTGTTTATGCTCTTGTACTTTTCATAGACTGATGGCATTCTTTAAAAAAAAAAAGTGTCAGAATCATTCAAATATTAACTCCAGTTCCATAAATGCTAATTATAAGGGTTAAGAAATGCATTCTAAGTGTTGAGATTTTTAACCTCCCATACAGATAGTGGGTTATCTCAAAATGATACCTCATTATGGGTAATTTTGTTCTGATTGAAGAAAGGTCATATGAGGTTTCATCATCTTAAGCTAGGTTGTGTAGCTTTAAAATTTTTCTCTTTCTGCATCTGTTGCCTGTAACTACAAGTTGTCCAAAGGACTCCAATTATGTGTTTTCTTACTCAGGAGAGGATTTTCTCTGTTACAGACCTGAATGTGCAGGGTGTGAAGAGGATTTGAGGAAAGGAAGCCTTCAGGTAGCCTTCAGGCAAGGGAGGATGATCAGATAATACTTGAAAGAGAAAACAAAACAAAGCAAACAACCAAACAACTCCAGAGCTGTTTTTAGTAATATGCAAACTCTCATAGTATGAAGTAACTAGGGGAGAATGAAACCCATGGCCATTAA
The DNA here is from genome assembly GCF_023721935.1 of Panthera uncia. NCBI lineage: Eukaryota > Metazoa > Chordata > Mammalia > Carnivora > Felidae > Panthera > Panthera uncia. The sequence continues at coordinate 69,360,385 of NW_026057577.1, forward strand.
TCTTTAGATTTTGCATGAATCTTTAACGTCATTGGGGCTTCTGGGCAACGTAGAAGGTTCAAATCTGGCCTAAAATTTTGCTTAATTATATTTTATCACACATTTAATTACTCGGTTTTAATTAGAGAAATGGCAAAATCCAGTTGGCAGGTGGTTCAGCTGAGACTATTTAGTAATTAAACACATGTAATGACCCCCAAAGCCAAGCAGACAAAAAAAAAAAAAAAAATGAAAATTTTAAAAAAAGGCTTAAGAAGAATGTGATAAAATTGGTTTAATTTGTAAAAGTTTTAGGAAACATGGACTTGCGTCCACAAATTTGCACATATTTGTAACATGTAATTAAAACATTTGTTGTAAATACCGCTTTATTAGTTTTAAATGTCTTCCCATATTTAAGTATGGACATAGTATTTACTTAATGCTTACAATGGATAAAATTTCCAATACATTTCTTGGTTTTGAGAAAATTCCTCAAAATGCAGCTTTACTCTGATTGGAAATTTTATAGCATTGTAACAAATAGTCTTTTTTAAAATGAATTCATTAAACAGCTGCACTAGAAAAGCATTTTGTGTGTAACACACAATGCCACTTTAAGACCATAACTGTAAATTTATTTTATACTTTAGTCAAAACTAGGTAATTTTTTTTTGTTTTTCCTCAGAATTCAGATTCCCAAATTCAGATTCTGAAGTTATTTCACTCTTTATCAGAGCTGATACTGGGAAAAGGCCTGAAAAATGTGTTTCTCCATATGGTGAAACTGGTATTCAAATATCTAGCTATTCTTTAAGTCCTCAAAATCCCAGTACCTTGAAGTTATAAAATGAAGGACATAAACATCCCCTTCTCAGAAAAGTCCGTGATTTCACTGAATTCTATTTTTATGTAATATCTTAATAAATCCATCCACTAATGAATGAATGACAAGCAGGTGTTCTGCATTGCTTTGAGTGGATATCAACTTTTAAGACTTCTGTGGCTTCTGTTCAAAATTCAGGTCTAAAAATTCAATTTCCACATCAGTCTAATGAATACAGTGGCCTAAAAGAATGGTTTCTACAGTTAAGGCATAAAAATTTCTTCCTTAAATGAGTTTAGTATCACATATAGTGATTGGACAGAAGTAATTTAGAACATTGATATGGCTCTATACTTAAATCATATAGACTTTAAAATGTACAGCGTGAGTTGGAACAACTGGTACTTTTTCCTTGCAGCATGTAAGCTAGAAGCTTCTGCAGACAGGAAAATAATTCTGTCCTGGGCTGTGTCTCCTCCCACCCCCCCCCCCCCACCCCCCCGCCAAGAGTTTTAAGTACTTCTGAAAAATTCTCTTGGATAAATAGTGAAAAGAGTTGGAAAGACTTATCATACAGTAATTTTTACAAAGCAACCTTTTGTGTAGAGTCATGTCTCAAATAAGTATTTGTGGAAAAACTTATGTTGAAAAACTTTGTTTTGCTACTATGGACAAGAACCAACAGTTGGAATTTGTAAGAAGAGTTAAAGAATTATTCTAAAATGTGTAGCAAGGGAGAGGATGAAAAAGGAAGGTGCTTTTACTGACCACCTGTTCTTTTGGCCAACACACATTAAAAACAGTTTTGTTAAAACCTTTTATATCACAAGGACTTGGATAAAGTATGGGACAATAAATACTTGTTCCAAGTAATAGCTACATGCAGTGAAAAATATGTTCAATGTTAATATTTAATTCATATATTTATGCTAAATTTCCAAATCAGTGGTCAGGAACGGGTTCTTTGTTTCATTAAATCTTACGTTTTGAGGTAAAATTTAAACACTTTGAAATGCAGTTAAGTGTATAATTTTGAGTTTTGACAAATATATACACCCTTGTAACCAATACCTCAATCAAGATATAATACTGTTTTCCACCAGGGAATCCCTACTCCTCTATTGGAAGCCATTGTTCTGATTTCTATTACTGCGCATTAGTTTCACCTGTTCTTGAATGTCACATAAATGAATTCACACAGTGGATAGTCTTTTATCTGGTTTATTTCACTCAATGTAATTTCTTTTCAAAAGTATGGTTAGTATTTTATTCTTTGAAAAATGGCTCTGAAACATCATACTGAGACTGAAAGGTAAAGTTTAAAATTGACAGTTTTATGAGAATATTTTAGAACCCGTGTAATGACTTAACTCTACAAAATTTTGGTCATAGATCTTAGGATATCCCTAGTTGACAGTAGAATGCTGGTTTTCCAATTAGTTGTCATTTTTTTCCCTTGCCTGTGTACATAGACTTGTTCTCATGAGTTGCCTTCTGAATGAAAACCACTTACGTTACTGCATGAATCCATAGTTTATCCCTTTTATTACTGAATGGTACCCCATTTTATACATATACCATATTTTTTTATCCAATCATGTGGACAGATAGTTGGGTGGTTTCTAGTTTCTATCTTCTATTAATAAAACTGGTATAAAAATGTGCATGCAAATATTTTGGTATATACCTCTTTTTATTTCTCTTATATAAATCTCCAGTAGTGGAATTGTAGGGTCATCAGATTGGTGTCGATTTAGCTTTATAAGAAACTGCCAAATAGTTTTTCAAAGTGTTTGTACCATTTCAAAATTGCACCAGCAATGTATGCAAATCCTACTTGTTCCACCACCCTGCCAAATTTTGGAATTGTCAGTTTGTAAAATATAACCATTTAAATGTGTGTAATGATATTTTAATGCGATTTAAATCATCTTCCTGATTACTGAAGATATGGAGTATTTTCCATGTGCATAATGGTCATTCATATATCTTTCTTTGTGAAGTTACTGAACAAATTATTTTCTGTCAGTTTTTTAAACTTAAAAAATGTTTTTCAGAATAGTTTTAGGTTCACAGCAAATTGAGAGGAAGGTACAGAGATTTCCCATATACCTTCTGACCTCTCTTTTACTGACATCACTCACCAGAGTACATTTATTATAATTGATCGCTGAATTGACACATATCCTCACCTAAACCCTTGTGTTCAAATTTAATTTGTTTGAAATTAGTAAAGCCACTTCAGCTTTCATAGGCTTACAGTTTGAGTGATAGATTTATTCCATTCTTTACTTTCAACCTGCTTCATATCTGTATATTTAAGCTACTTCTATTATATCCTGCTTTTAATTATGTCTTATATTTTTAAAAATTCTTAAAATACTGCTTTTAATGTAAGCGTTTTATGTATAAATATTAAATGTAATACTTAGATACTTGGATTTGTGTCAGCCGTTTTTTTGTTTGTTTGTTTCTTTGTTAACAATCTTTTAAGTTCTCTGGTTCCTCATTTTTGCTTTCATTTAGGTAATCTAATAAGTTTCACGGTTTCATTTTAATTACTTGATTTGCTTTTAGCTATGTCTATTTGTGTTTGTTTTTTCTGTGGTTGCCAAGATACATAATGTGCTTCCTTGATGTATTACAGTTTACTTTGGTACTAAATACAGTCTCTTAAATTTACCCATATATTTACCATTCCTAGTGTTCTTAAATCTCAATTTTCAACTGAATTTCTCAACTTTTTCATCTGAAAATATATTCATTGCACTCTCATTTTGAAAAGATACTTTCAGTGGTCACAAAGTTTTAAGACACCATTTTATTCATTCAACACTTTGGAGATGTCATTCCATTGTCTTCTAGCCAATATTGTTTATCATAAGTTAGCAATTATATATCATTGTTTTTTGTAATGCAGTGCCTTTTGTATGTGTGTGATTTTCCCTTTGTCTAATTTGCAGGAGTTTCCTATGATGTGACGAGGTGTGGTTTTCATTGTGTTCTATTTGTTTTCCACCAAATTTTGGAGAAATGTTGTCCATTATTTAGGTTGGTCATTTTTTTTCCCTTCGATGGTGTGTGTGTGTGTGTGTGTGTGTGTGTACACATGTGTGTGTATGCACATTTGCCCCATTCTCTCTCTCCTTTCCTAGAACTCCAATACATATAATTTTGATCACTTGATGTTTATGTTACTAAGGCTTTTTTCCCATTTTTTCTATCTCTTCAGATTAGATACTATATAGTACTCTGTCTTCAAGTTTATGGACCCTTTCTTCTGCAGTCTTCAGTCTTGTATTTATCACATCTAATAAATTACTGATAAAAGGTGTTGTGTGGTGACTGTGGATTTTACCTGTTTCTTTTATGTCAAGAATAATAGTACTATGCTGTTTGTCTACTGTCTGGAAACTGTTTCCTTATACATATACTTTTCTATTATTGAAGCATAATTGGCATATGATATGTTAGTTTCAGGTGTACAATACTGATTTGACAATTCTATACATTATTCAATAAGTGTAGTCATCATCTGTCACAATACAATATTTTTGACTGTATTTCCCTTTCCTCTCTGTGACTTACTTATTTTATACCTGGAAGCTTAGACTTCTTAATCCGCTTTATATCTTTCACACATCCATTTACCTGCCTCCCCTCTGGCAACCATCAGTTTTGTTCTCTGTATTTAAGAGTCTGTGTGAAATTATAGGGTATTTGCCTTTCTCTGCCTGACTTGTTTCACTTAGCTAATCTCCTTTGAGTCAATCCATGTCATCCCAAATGGCAAGATCCAATTCTATTTCATGATCGAGTAGTATTCCATTGTATGTACATACATTTATACATACACACATCTTCTTTATCCATTCATATATCAAAGAATACTTGGGTTACTTCAGTATTTTGTTTATTGTAAATATTGCTGTAGTAAATGCATGGGTGCATATATCTTTTTGAATTAGTGTTTTCATTTTGGGGGGTAAATATCCAATAGTGAAAATAGGGATCATATGATATTTGTTTTTAATTTTTTTTAAGCAACCTCCATACTGTTTTCCACAGCATTGCACCAGTGTTGATTTTAGAAATCAATAATCCTGTATTTTTAGTTTGTATGCCATTTTTATATATATTATTATTTAAGATTGGTACTTGTGTACAGGTACAGTTGAAAAAATTACACTAAGAGTTGGATCTTCTACATTAAAAAAAAAAGAGAAGTTTGAGAGGGGTAATGTTTCCATTGTCCCATGTCTTAAAGAGTAGTTACTGGTCACTAGGGCACAAAGCACAAGAACATACTAGAGAATCAAAAAATACCAAGACTACTTTGTTGAAAATAACTTGGTGCCCAAACCTCACAATTTTAGAAGGGAATCATTAGCCTGTTACATAGATTAGTCATGATTTCAATTAAATAATTTGTATTTGTATTTCAAAAGCATGAGGGTTCTTGTGGATATGATTTAAGTGAATAAGCTAGGAAATTTGTTTCTGTATCTAGTATAAAGAGCATGGGTGACTGGGTGGCATAGTCCGCTAAGTGACTGGTTCTTGATTTCAGCTCAAGTCATGATCTTACGGTTCATGAGATGGAACCCTGTGTTGGCCTCTGCACTGACAGTGTAGACCTGCTTTGGGTTCTCTCTCTCCCTCTCTGCCCCTTCCCTGCTTATTTTCTCTCTCTCTTTCAAATAAACTTTTTTTTTAAACATGCATTGTGAAGGCACTAGATAATATAAAGTAATGACATTTGGTACGTATATATATTCAATGAGTTTATAGTCACAGGAGAAAATTTCAGTAATACAAGGCTGTTCTATTTGATGTTAGTGTTGTCCTTTCAAAATACATGTGAAATAATTGGGAAGAAGTAAAAATAAAAGAATAATAAAAGAATTATAAGGACACAGGTTATGAGGCTTGAAAAAGAAGGTATGTTTTACTAGAAAAACTTTTTAAATTGTACAAGGTAGAGTATGACAAATGTATAAAAGGAGATGATGTAATATCTACTGAGCTGAGCCTTTCTTCTAAATCCAAGGGGTACTGTAAACATATTCAGCATGGTGCTAGATTCTAGCATATAATAACAGTCAAAACGCAAAACTGTCCTAGCCTCATGGGACTTAGTCTCATGCAGATGAACAAATACTAGTTTATACAAATAGTCACCCATAAAATATAAATTCAAAAATAGGATAACTGATTTGAAGGAAAGGTGCATTTCTTATGTCAGAGCATATAATGGCATTTGAAGTAAGTAGGAAGGCCCCTGAAGACCTCTCTAAAGATATGGTCATTGAACTGAGATCTGAAGGATGAAATAAGGTTTATTGAGGAAAAGGAGGAAGAGAAAACTGTTTCAGGCATAGGCTTTATGGCAGGAGGAAGATGGTAAATGAAAAGGATCAGAGGAGGTTCCTCTGTTAATAAAGACAACAGAAGGTATGAGCTAGTGGTGAGAAGAGACTGAGTACGGAGATTTGGCAAGACCACTTGACAGGTTTTGCATTATTGTAAGACTAGTTGAAGAACTTTGGACAATATTGAATAAAGGGATGAATAATAAGATTTGCATAGAAACAAGAGCACCCGGTCTTTAGGGAAGGCAGTGTGGATAAATAGAGACAAATAGGCCTGCTCTAACCCCATGAGAGTGACTGCAGGCTGACCTGTGGTGTAAATACAAATGGATGTGACTAGAACTCAGGGAACCCTGAGTTACTGAATTGACATGATGTGAAGTCAGGGAAGAGAGTGTTTTAAGAAGCATAGTGATCAGCCTCGAATGCTGATTGAATCAGTGCATCCACAATTAAAATTAACTCTTATTTAATGCTTATAAGTTGCCAAACACGGCCCTTAGCTCCTGGTATGGATTAATTGTTTTAATACTAACGGAAACCCTAAGGGATGAATACTGTTACTGTCATAATTTTGTCCCCTAGGACCCTGAAGAACAGAAAGAAGTAAAATCCCAAGATCACTGAGCTAGTAAATGGAGCATTAAGAATTTGAACTCAGGTGGTCTCCACTGTTTTGCCACACCATGAAAACTATCTGATTTGGTGTCAAGGAAGTCATTAGAGACTTCAGGTAGAGATGTTCCTGTGGAATATTGCAGATAGAAACCATAAAAAGTAGATTGAAGAGTGTCTATTGCCTTTCATCTTCTCAGAAAAGTAGGAGGTAGAGACATTGCTGGGAGTGGGAGTGATTTCTGGGTTGTGTGAATAACTGAAATGATGTGAGGATATTTCCCTTCCGGCAGAGCAGTTAGTACGTGTACCTGACCAAAGCTCATGTCTTCTGCTTAAGGCAAATCTAGGGCAGAATGGCTACCTCTTGGGAGGCTCTCCTCTCACCCGGGCCCTTACTTCTCACTGGACAAAGCAAGCACTTTCACAGTCCATGCGTGTAGATTGTCAACTTGTGCCAAAGAAGCATTCTTTTTATAGTTTTGAATCCATTCGCAATTTGTGAGGTGTTTATGTGCAGGTGGCCTGTAAGACTGGAAGTGTTCTCTGTCTGTAAACCATAGGATCTTGCTTTCCTAACAAAACTGTGCCAAAGAACATGACTTTCTAGGCTGTCATTCACTGGTCACTACACATTAACTTTTTTTTCCTACATTAAGACCAAAAAGTACACAAATACACAGACATAATGCTGTGGAAGCATTGAGGAGTCTGAGATTAAGTACACAGGAATTTTCTAAATGGAGTAAAAAAATTATTAGTGGCAACTAAGAAGTGGTTTGGGTTTCTAAATTCTGTCAGCCTTTTTCTTTCTAATATGTGGCTTTAATTTTCCAACAGTCAACTTTGTCATATAGTTTGTGAGGATAAATGTTTGTCCTTACAAGTTTGATTGAAAAAAAAAATAGCTGAACTTCTTTTTATATATATTTCAGTTGTTCCCATAGTCGATAACCAACACTGAAATGTTACTCAAAATTATTCTATAAAGTGTCTTTAATATTAATGCTAAATATTAGATCCATGACACCTTTTAAAATAACTTCAGTTTGATTTTATCACCTAACAAAATAGCTGACAAAAATGATTTTAAACTTAATATAATATTTTGTTAAACTGTGTATGAATTGCCTCTGAACACACTCAAGTTAAATCAAAGCCCTTTTGCACAGAGGTCTATTAAAGTTTCTCATCAACTAGCAGTTGAACAAGAAGGAATAGGATGCAAATAACTCTTGCCATGATTTACAACTAACCCATTACTTTCTCAACAGGGTAAACTGAACTTCTCTCTGCCTAGCTAGCTTGCAGTCACTTGCCTTGGGCTAGCAATTAACCATTTGCCAAGGCCTGAGTGTTTAATATGAATGAAACATGTTGTAAGATTGATGAAGACCATAAATAAGAGGTATCATTTTAATGGGAAGAAAAAACTCACAAACTTGACTTTGTCACACCTACTTACCCACCTGTACCACCTTCTGCCTCATTGAAGACAATTTTCTAATTTTGTGCTTGAAATATGATGCATCCTATAAGCAAGATTTTAACATCAGGGGCTAAGGAGATGAAAAAGAGAAATTTATAAAGCATTTTATCTCCCTCGTTTCATTATTAAGGGATTGATTTGGTTTTCATTATGAGTTATTATCAGCACAAGAAAATAAGGTGAAAATAATATAAAATTCTAGGATGATTTTGGCATTTGATGCACTAAAATGAACATGTTAAAGGTAAGCTTATATTTTCCATTTACACGATTGCCCAATTTTGCAGAGTAACGTTTAGAGCCCCAAGTTTTTAATACCACAGTTGCCTACATTAGAAAACTGGAGGAAGTGATTCCTATTATTTTAAAAGGAACTATAGAATTTGTTTTGTCATTGTGCTGCTCATCTAAAAAATTGCAAAAATGTATTGGGAAGCAGCTTTCTAGAGGAAGTTTCAAATCGATCTCTTTGCCGTTCGGCTAAAACAGCATTTCTAATTGTGATTACTAGTTACTTGAAAGTGCTTTGGACCTGTACAGGATGTACAATTGTCCCTCCACTCCTGGAGCTTATTCACATTCGGTCTTTGCTCTGGAAGGGAAAGAAAAGGTGTTTTCTTTTAGTATGATGATCATAGCTCTTTCCTTCTTCGAACAGTTAGTGATTTCAAGATTCGTCTGGCCAGATTTTGAGGGGTTCTTCTCTTGTTTACATGATTAGCTAATCTAGACAAGAGTTTAAGGGCAAGTGTCCCTAGGAGGTGCTGAGAGCCAACAGCGGGATGGACAGAGGTGAAAATAAAGGAAGAAATTCATCTACATACCCAGCAGGTAGATAGGTCATTTATATATTCATCTGTTTTCAGTTCTCAACTTGATAAGAGTGTGTCCATTTCATGGTGCCGTGCAGAGAAAATGAAGTGTGTAAGGTCATTCAATAAAGATTAAATTAAAAACATATTCCTATTGCACCCTCAGGGTCCATTAGCCTTGATGAGTGTACAAATACGTTCTTTGTTATATGTGCTCCATCCTGAAAGAGATTGTGTGCTTCGCTCATTATGAATGTGCACCTGAAAAGATTGAACATTATCCCCTCTTTTTTAACTGACCTGTGGCCACCGCTGGGTTCATTAGTGCAGAACATCTTTTCCACTGGCTGAGTCTGCCCTATTGTTTGCCTTGGCCAGGGTCAAGTCAAGGGCACCCAGCCTAGATTGGACTCATTTGTCACAGGGTCTAGCAACAAAGCTGATTTCAGCAGAGACGGGGTGAATTTCATGGGGCTGAAACACAACCTTTGACACCGAGTGCCCAGGGCTGCTCAGAGTTGCACAGACGGCCCGCCACCCTTAGACATCCGGGAACAAAGAATTGGTGAATTATAACAAAAATAAAGTTTCCACAGTCAGCATATATTTTAAGTGTTTAAATTATTTGCAGGGATTTTTGACAGTCTAAAATTGCATCTTGAGCACTTGTGATAATCGCTGTGCTTTTTAGACTATGAAGGAAAAAAACAATTCAGTTGGGGGCTTATTGCTTAACTGGTGTAACGGTGTAAAGTGTAGCAATTTAGTGTGGAGTGCGGGTTTTCCATGGTCAGCAGGAGCCGGCATGAACAATGGGTCGTGCTGAGGTAGCATGTGGAAAATGACTTTAATACACTATATAGAATGGCTTATTGCCTTGGTCAATAGGCTGCAGTGAAGATGGTGTATTCAGCCACTTGGGAAGGTTAAACCTGTCAGGGAACACCGTGACTGATATGCAAGGGCTGCTTATGAGGTCTCTAATGGAAAAACCTGACAAGCAAAGTTATAAAGGTTACACTTGACACATACTTCAGCATTATGCCTTATATTAATCCATTTTTTTAAAGGTAGGGTACTTTATATTTGTTAGAAATTGATGCCACAATAGTATTAACACTCCAGAGGAAACATTTAAACTTTGCAGTAAAGTAAGGAGCATTATAGGATGAGATCACTGCCTGAGGAAGGACACTTGTCTAATATGCTAGTAACATATTTCTCTTTGTCCCAGGCAATAATCTGTTAAATTATTACACCTTATTAGCATTCAGCACTCATAATTTAATAAACATCCTCATTTTTTTCTTTTTCTTTTTAGAAGGAATATGTATTGTGATGACATGATGACATACTCAGGAAGAATTTTAAGAGAACAGTAAATTTATGTTTAGGGTGTCTTTCCCTTCTCATTCGAAAAGAAAAACTGCGGAATAAAATACTACCTTCTCACTGAAATTTGGGGCTGCAGTATAGTCCAATATAAGTGAAGGACCTGAAGTTCTCAAAATGATTTCTCCGTGATTCTACCCCTGTCACAATATACATCTCCCATTATGGTGTCAGACATAATCTGACAGTGGAAGTTTCCTTATGCAATTAGACACATCATATTAGCAAAAGTGACTACAAAAGGACACTTAGTTTAGGTTAACTCTGTAAAGAATGAAAAGCAGGTGACAAACATTTTTTAAAGCTTGAGTGTTAACTAGAATTTCCCACTTGCTTTTGTTTATTTCTTTTTTAGCATTGAATGACGTATTTGGTCATTTCCCCCAATTTACATTTAAAAATCAAAGAGATTGATGAAGAGTAGCTTATTTTTTTCTGATGCCATGAAGAGTCCTAATATTTTATTAGTAATATTATGAAAACATTCTGAAAAGTAAACAGTAGAACATATATAAGAATATTAAACATGGGATATTTTACTTTGTCATTTTTTCCGCACTTCCAATTTAATGAGAATCCTAGAAATTGTTCTTGTTTGTAGGTTTTAGATGAGTTGTCTGTGAAAAGTGTTGGATTGACAATACTGGGTAATGAGGTCCTTTATATTGTTAAATTTCCTTAAATGAAATTGCCCTCAAAAGATTTATGTGTGTTTTTTGAAATGCTGATATTTTTAACTCAGAGGAAACTAGAATTAAGTGTTAGATTTCTAGCCAATTTTTGACACTGAAACATCTGATGATAGCAAGAATTCACAATGCAACTCCATAAAATGACAATTTCAAATATCTGTTTCAGGCAAATTGTTCCTTGCTAACCCATCCTTGTGAATATATAGATGTTAAATTTATCCGAAGAGGCCAATAGCCTCCCATTAAATACTATGTCTTGCCTGATTAAAATGTATATATTAGCTATGCTTGTAGAATTTGACAACAAATAATTTTAGTTGTGAATATTAATACTCATGTGAATGTACAGATACGCTTATACATATATTTTATTGTGTGTATGGATGTGTATACATGCATCTTTCGAGTTACATATATTAAGTTTGAAATCTGGTATTTTAAATAAGAACCACAACTATATTCACCAAACAGTAGATACTGGTTGAGCTGTAACCCCATTTTTAAAAGATATTGGAAAGAAGTTAGATTTAAATTTTTTTTTCTTCCTCATAAAGTGAAAACATATAAATGTTCGCCTTATCTCCTTTTTTTCCCTTGCTGAAGTCAGCCTTTTGTCAGGAAGTGTTCTCCCAATCAGAATTAAATAAATAAGAATTCAAATGAGATTATTTGCAATTTTTATATTCCTTTAATGATTCATTAGCAGTCCACAAAAGTTACCAGAACTAGTGGTGTTTAGACATTATAAGCAAAAGTTACATAGGGCTTTTAAGTTATTCACATATTTCATGCATTTTGTATATTTTTCAAAATATTTCTACTTGTATATTTGAAGCTATGCTTGTACTTATCTGTATATTATATGGACATGCTTACAGATATGAATTTATTTCTTTGTATTTCTCTTCTCAAATGAAATTAAAATGCTGTTAATGTTTCAGACTTAAGTACAGAGAGAAAAAGAGATCATTTATGAAGTGAGAAAAGTAGGAATTAGCTCTATTTAAAAATTGAAGTGAAAGGACACAAGAATAAAGACTATTATTGAATAAAACAGTATAAACTAGGAACTAGACCATACTTGAGCAACACTGCATCTCTAACCGGAAAAAAACTCTCCATGAGTAGTTTGCTTGCAAATTGCTTCTTACCAGGTTCCTCAACAAATACTAGAGCTTGATAATTGTATTACATTATATTTTAGACAAAGTATTTCCCCTAAGACTATAAAATTAAGTCAGAGAATATTGACTACTTCAAAAATGCCAGATATTCTGCTAAACAATAAAGAAGATTCAAATGTATCAGATGAGGTTCTCACCCTCCAGAAGCTTCTAATTCCTGCCGAACCAAAGAGATCCTGCTTCTCAATAAAGAATTTTTATCCAAACTTTCTTCATATACATGTCTACTCTGTGAAGACAAATTGTCTTCCCAAGTACCAACCATTTTAAAAATGCACAAACAACTGTTGGAGTCAATCACTGAATTACAATTAAGTAAGTTAAATAAGTAACTTAAGTAAAATAACGTGAGTTAAATTGTTAAATAGATATTTAACACTATAGTTCAAACCACATTTGAGACTGAAGAAGCATATTATCAGTCTCAGTATCATAATTTTTGTTTTTCATTTGTTACTGAGTTTATTACTTATTTGTGTATGTGTACAGAGTAATTCTTCACATGATTTATTTTTCCCCAACAAAAAACTGGATGATAACACAGTACAAGTAGGATAGGTTATCATGGTCCATGGTCACTTTATATCTGATCTTCCAACTAAGTGGAAACTAGACTTTTCAGTTAACAATGTGAAATAAATTGGTTCTGACAGTGCACTTCTCAGTGAACAAAACAGTAATATTAAAAGAACATCAATTGGTATTAACTAGCAGTTTCAACAGAGGCCACAAACTGAGTGGATAAGGAAATAAAATTACTTTCTCAGTCCTGGAGCCATATTATTAAAGTTTTTAAGGCTCAGAGAGAAAAAAAAAAAACTTGTGCATCTTACGTTGCCTTTGCCTTTCTTATAGATTATCATAAAATTTTATTCCCAGAAGTTATCCTGAGCACTAAATTTTCTTAAGAATGATTTTTGGTAAGTCAGGATTATGTGATTAAGGTTTCACAAAGTCTCAACTGGAATTAATTTCTAGAAGACACTATCCCACATCCCCTGATTCAGCATTTCATTCTTGATACTGACACAATAATGTCAGCCACAGGCAATTTTACCAGCCAACGTTTACTATATTTTTAGATTGTTATTATGATAATTTGTGTGATACATCTGAGAAAGAAAGCAAAATAGTGGTCTGGAAAAATACAGTATTAATATTTATAAAGGTGAGTTTTATGAAGTCTCAATTTTAACTAATTTTGCTTCAGAGTATGAAAGAGCACCCCTTAGGCACAATTTGTCCATTTTTGCTCACTCATCTAACATCTTAAACGTCACTTTATAAATGATACCATGCATTACCATAAATAGTTTCTCACTTAAGCGGAAAAGCAGGACTGAACATTTTGCTATTGAAAAGAAATTGTACTGTGGTCAGAGTACCCAAAAACAAATATTGTAGAGATTTTTTCCTTAAATTGAGTATGAAGGTAATCAATATTGCATAATTTATTAAGATACACCTCTGTTGCAGAGAAAAAGAGAAAATATAAATGTGTTTTTAAAAAAGCCACTTGGAGCAAGCAAGACTAGTAAATATATGAACCCTGAATAGCTAAGACCTTTATTCTCAGCAAATGCATAATCCTTTAAGTTAGCAATGTGTTATCTGTAGAAATATGGATCATGAGTGGCAGTTGTCCCAAGCTAAATGCAAACGTTCATTTGCAATTGAAAGGACTTTATTAAGCATATGAATGTTAGAATGTAGGTACTATTTTGTTTATGTGAAGTCAGTGTTTACTGATAAAAATTTTGCAAATTGAGATGCCATGGAACTACAGGAGGGAAAAGAAATTATAGTTGCCATATTTAAATTGACAATATTTTGAAAGCAAAAAATCCATTTTTATATCTTGTTTATAATTGAGTCAGGTCACAACCTCTTTGAAAATTACATGATATATGTTACTTACGCCACAAGACCTTTTTGATCTTCTGTTGACTTGGAGTTTTGACCTTGCCTCAGAATACAAAGCATTCCTGTTAACTGATGGAGAGGTCACTGAGCTTACAGCACAGTTTTGGTGTTTTATTTTAACAGTTCAATAATAAGGTGAAGGGGAACACTCTTTAGAGTGACCATAATAGATTTATTGCCTTTTTGTTATGAAGACCTCTTAAGATAATTGTTTTCAGAATTATAATAAAATCTTTTTAGAATTTCTGGACTTAACTTTGATTTATGCTGGTCAGAGTCCACTTCTATTTCACATTGTGTTAGTTTCCATTAAGTTTGTAATATTTGAGACCCCTTAGAAGATACTTAAAGTTCATTACTTGCTTAGAAACATACAGTTTATTTTTGTCCTGATGATAACAAGATCTAATTTATGGTTCTGTTTCTCCGAGGGACTATATTAAATTTTTAAATGTTGTTCCTACATTTATATGTACGTAAACATGTAACATTTTACATGTAAATATGAATTTAACATAGGTAAGCTCATAAAAATACATTTCAATTGGACATACTCGTATTATAAGACCCATTTAGGGATTGAAAAGGCTTAAATAAACTTCAAAAGAAAATCAACATGCTTTTCTAGAATGTATCATGTCTGAATAACATATCTAAATGTTTGGTTTTTAAAGCGGCATCTGTAAACTCAGTTTTCCCTAAAGCCATTAAGAATCTAGATGACTTTAAATGTTAATTTTTCTAACTGAACCTTGTAAGTGAGAATTATTATCACTTTACTTAAGGTATCCAATCACAGTTAGAGAAGGCTATGTAAACATAAGAATTCACAAAGATCCCCTTTGCAAAGTTAATTCATCTAGTCCCAGAGTTTCAGATGTTAAAGACAAAGTTTACAATGTGTGTGGGGGGAAGAGTGTATTAAGGAATTTGAAACACGAAACTCATTCATATTCAATTAGCCAGTTTTTCATATTAGTCATTATGACTTGAAGGGTTTTATTTACATAAAATCCTAGTAAAAATTTTTCCATGTTTGATTCTTTTAAAGGAGAGTTTTTTATGTGTGAGTTCTCTAGTTACTCAACAATCTTATCTTAAATATTTTCTAATGATTTACCAAAGTAAAAAGTAAGAAATGAACTAATTACATTGTTTTTTTCTTTCGATATGAGCTTTGTTGATGTACACTTAACAAATAAAAATGTGTGCACTTCTTCTGTGAGAGCATGAGTGGGGGAGAGGGGCCAAGATGGAATCTTAAGCAAACTGCATATTCAGCCCAGAGCCAGACACGAGGTTCATTCTCTTGACCCTGGGATCATGAGCTGAGTGGAAATCATGAGTGGGATTCTCAACTGACAAAGGCACCCAGGGGGCCCTGCATACATCCTATGTATATGGTTTGATGAATTTTCACAAATGTATACATCAGTGTAACCACCATCACAGTCAAAATGCTAACATTTTTAACATTGCTTGTTGGTGGGTTGGTTGGTTGGTCTGACCTTACTGAATCAGAATGATCAAATTGTTCCATGCATCCATAGTTTTTCTTCTATTTCTAACTAGGGTTATATTGTCGTATATATCAAAATTTATCACTTTATCTGTCGATGGAAATTTAGTTTTTTTTCACTTTTCAGATATTATGAATAATGCTGCTATGAGCATTCATGTCTTTGTGTAGTAAATGTCTTCATCAGTATAGGGTAGGTGCTTATTAAATTTCTCTAAGTGATATTTTATAATTTTCAGTGTGCAGACCTTGAGATAAAACTCATTTGGGATGATGTATGTATTTTAAAGATTTCCCTTTGATTCATTTGCCCAATATTTTTCTGGGGATTTCTGCATCTATATTCATAAGGCTTATTGTTTTATAATTTTCTCTTTAGATAATGTCTTTATCAGTTTTCTGTATCAAGCATGTCTTTCTCTGGTTGGTGCATCTAGGTAACAATGTTGGTCCCCACATAGGACTTGAGAATTGTTTTCTCCTCCTCTGTTTTCTAAGCAGATTTGTATAAACTTGGAATACACTCTTCCTTTAATATTTGATAGGCTTCTCCACTGAAATCAGGTGGTCATAAGGTTTCATTTATGGAGGGTTTTTAAATTATAAATTCAGTTACTTTACTATTGATGGGGTATTTATATTTTCTATTTATTTCGACCATTTCGGTAACTGATACCTCTCCAGGCATTTATCAAATCCATTTAAATTGTTGAATTTATTGGTAACATTTATTATATTCCTCCTATATCATTGTAATATCCACACATTGTGTAGGATGGTTGGTGCCTTTTCAATCTTGATAGTGATAATATTTGTCTTATCTATGTTTTGTTCAGAACAAAAATTTATTCATTTACTGTTCATTTCAAATAATGACTTTTGATTTCATTGATTTATTTTCCTGTTTGTCCTTCTGTCTAGGTCATTGTTTCCTGCTCTTTATTATTGCTTTCTTTTTATTTCCTTTGAGATTTTCTCTCTTCTACATAATTCCTTTAGGAATTATATTTATATGTTATAAAATTATACATAATATCTTGTATTATTGATTTTTGTCATTTATTAATTTCTTATTCAATCACGTAAAGCTAAAATCTTTGTCCTGCAAATTTCCTAAGTGGTGTTTCCTAATCATTGTTTTCAATATTTTCTAAATTTAATGTGATTTCTCATTCTACCATGGGTTTCAGTGTATGATGCTTAACTGACAAATTTAAGAGGTCTTTGGAATTGTTGTAGTTCATTTTTCATGCATTTCCACTTTGGTCAGAGAAAATGCTGTCTACAATTTCAGTCCTTTAAAATCTGAGTTATTTTGTGGCTCAGTATATGTTCTATATTGGTGATTGTCTTATGTGCACATAATGTATATTCTGGTGCTGAATGTAGTATTTTATAATTTTTTTTACACTTTACATTTCTTTAAATTCAAGTCTTCCATCTTCTTAGTTTTTTGTCTACTTGAAGTATCAATTACTGAAAGGAAAATGTAATGTCTAGTATAATCACAAAATTATCTACTATTTCTTCTTTTAGCTCTGTGGTATTAGTCACATTTGCTATATATTCATTTACAGATGTACATATTTGTGTGTATATATGTTATTTTTTACCATGTGTGAACATTTAGTTTTGATATGTGTTCTGCATTAATTGATCCCTTATTATTAGGATATTTCCTTCTATACACCTTGTAATATTCCCTATTCTGAAGGTAGCTTTGTATATTATTAATATATTCTGTCTCATGATTTATACTTTGCATTCTATATGTTTTCTCATAGTTTGACTTTAGCCTTTCTTTATATTTATTATTATAGTGTTTTTTAAAGACAGAATATAGTTGGATTCTGCCTTCCATTCATTCTGAAAAGCTCTACCTTTTAATAGAGCAATTAGATAATTTATATTTACTATATTAATATTCTCAGCATTAGGTATACTATTTTTCTATTCTCTATTCATCCCAAGTGTTTTTATTCTTATTTTTGCTTCATTTTTTTTCTTATTGTATTTCATATTGGCTTATTAGAAGTATTTGTAATATAATTTAATGGGATATGTAATGTTTTAATATGCATCATTAATTTTTCATAGTCTACACTCAAATAATATTATCTAATATTTTAGTTAATGTAGAAAGCTTCCAGAAGTATATTTCCATTTTTCCCTTCCATCATGTGCACTATTGTCATTCATTTTACTTCTACGTATGTTATAAACTCCAAAATGAATTGCTACTACTTTTGCTTTAAATAGCCAATTATCTTTCAAATAAATTGTGTGTGTGTGTGTGTGTGTGTGTGTGTGTGTATTGAAAGAGAGAGATTGATTGAGTTTAAGGAATTGGCTCATGCAGTTATAAATACATGGTGAATACAAAATTTGCAGGGTAGGCTACAGGCTAGCAGGCTGCATACCCAAGGCAGAGTTGCACTTCAAGTCCAAAGGCATTCTGCTGTCCACAGTTCATAAACTGGTCCATAATCAGATGTACAGCCTCTTTTCCCCCGAAGTAAAGGACCAAGTGTACTTCTTGAAATTTTGCCTATAGGAGGATTGCCTTTTACCACTGTCTTTAAGGAATATCCCCAAAAAAGGCTTTCGTGCTGCATCTGTCCACTTTTGCAAAGGTGCATAAGGTGCAGAACCATAGTAAGCCAGGCTCAACTTTTTTTCTTCCTGTAGGTTGGTGGTAGGGAACTCTCCATAAGACCATAGCTGAAGGCTGGGAGAGAGAAGGTAGGTTAGCAGGAGTGGGAACCATAGTGATCTAGGTCACTTTTTCATGTAACTTGTACCTTCAGGGAACGTATGGCCCTAATCTTTATATACCACCTCCATTTGATGATGGTTTCCTGCTGTATATGCCCAATTTTATGGCTTGGTGGGTTAAAGAACTCCCAGTTTATGATGGGCAGTTTAAGGCATATGGTACTTGGTGGCCCATCATAAGGCATTTGTCTCGACTAAGGACCAGTATGAGGCCAAAAGCTTTTTCTCAAAAGAAGAGTTATTCATGGGAGAAAGACAGGATTTGGCACCGCATTCTAAGGGCTTGGACTGGGATTTGCCCACCAAAGTCACCAATCGCATCCCTGGCTGACACACTTCAAGAGCCATTTAATCAGCTATATCATGTGGCCCAAGTGGCAGAGTAGCTTATTTGGTAGCATGGAATTGTTTCACAGGCTTCTGCTGTTCTGGTACCCACTCAAAACTAGCAATTTTTTAGGTCATCTGGTAAATTGGCTGGAGCTCTAAAATCCAAAAAGGCTTAGAGCAAGAGATGATCCAGTTTGGTCTCAAAATTTATAGTATCATTCAAGCAGTTTCCAAATTATTTCCAGTGGAGCAGCTCCACTTGGAAATTAAAGTGGAAAATCCTGCTAAACTGTTTGATTCCATAACAGAATTCAGCAGGCAAGATTATAAAATTCCTAAATATTTTCTTAGATCCCCGCTTAAAGGAAATCTCTGAATAGTTGTGTGTAGTACCAGTAGAATACCCTGTAATGGAATGTTCACTTCCAATCTAAAAAGTTTTATTTTTGTTCGTAGTTGTATTTTTGTATGAATTAGACTTTTAATTTTCTTTTAAAGACATGAACTAAGCAGGCATTTTATTACTTTAAAGGCTTTAAGTTGCTATAATTTGGAGACTATTAAGAAATTGATTAGAACCATAATTTGGCTATTGTTGAGAATGCTGCTGTAATTATTGGGGTTGACGTATCCCTTTGAATCAGTATACTTGTATCCTTTGGGTAAATACCTAGTAGCACGATTGCTAGGTTGTAGGGTAGTTCTATTTTTAACTTTTTTAAGGAACCTCCACACTGCTTACAGAGTGCTGGCACCAGTTTGCATTCCTACCAACAGTGTAAGAGTGTTTGCCTTTCTTGTGCATTCTCAGTGCCTTCTGTTTCTTGTGTTGTAGCCATTCTGACAGGTGTGAGGTGATACCTCATCATGGCTTTGATTTGCATTCCCCTGATGATGAGTGATGAGCATCTTTTCATGTGTCTATTAGGCACCTGGATGTCTTCTTTGGAAAAATATCTATTGGTGTCTTTTGTACATTTTTTAAGTGGATTATTTGGTTTTTGGGTATTCAGTTTTAAGTTCTTTAAATGGCTGATGGGTTAAAGAGGGCACTACCAGTGATGAGAACTGGGTGTTGTATGTAATTGGTGAATCACTAAATTCTACACCTGAAACTAATATTACACTGTATGTTAACCAGCTGGAGTTTAAATAAAAACTTGTAAAAAAAAAATTGATGAGAACCAATTCCATATGTAAAGACATAAAAAATTGAATAGTGTTTCCATTTTTATGGATATGAAACTCTGTACACGGGACCTGAATGCTATAGTTGGGCCCATCATTTATTAGCTCTGAAAAACATGTGACTATATTTTTGAATTAAAATTTAGATTAATAGGCTTAATACATAGTGAGATAGTAGGGCAGAATCACTTTAAGTGGATTTTCTACAAACTGTAGAGAGTAGTTTCTACAACATTCTGAACAAAAAATTTTGAAGTTCCTATGGATTTATGTCAATGATTGATAATTTATAATAATTTTTTCCTGCATTGATAAGAATGCATTGAGACCAACACAGTCAGAGGAGCATATTAAGAAGGCCAGGGGACTCTTTCGAAAGTTATTACTTGAAAAATCTACTGGATATATCCAAATACATTCTTATTGGCATACTGTTTTGTTATTAATTCTTTCATAATTAAAATACACAAAGAACAAGAATAAAGATTCAGCTACAGAAGTATAAAAATGTAGAAAACAATTAAAGTGACGTCAGCAAGATGGTGTAGTTGGAAGCCAAAGACCATTTTTTTTTCTCTGAAAAATACACCATTTAGCAGTAACTCATAGACAAATCTCTTTTGTGAAAGATCAGAAACTATAAAAGGCTTCTGCACCCTGGAAGAAAAACTGAAACCAGTCTTACTGGAGCCCGTACTGAGACTCTTGATACTTTCTCACCAGCGCCCCTACCCCTGGTGTAATGCCCTATGATGAGGAAGAAACCCTCAAGCTCCCACCTTCATCCAGGAGAGAAGAAAAGTTAGTGTGCATAATGAGTTCCCTAACTTTCCAGAGGCCTGACTTCTCTCTTGCCACTCTTGGGGCTCTGATGGGTCCAGCATAGTGTAGCTGCCTTAGAGGAGAAGACACATGGTCTGACAGATGCCAAAAATAACCTCGAAATGATTAAAGATTCACACCTCAGACCCCAAACTTAAACTACTAGAAGAAAATAAAGGGAAAAGCTCTATGATTAGCAATAATTTCATGAATATGGTGCCAAAAAGTCAACAAAACAAAAATAAGCAAGAGATGCTATATCAAACTAAAGAGCTTTACAGCAAAGGAAACCATCAACAGAGTAAAAAGGAGATTTATGGCATGGGAGGAAATATTTGTAGATCATATATAGCTGATGAGAATTTAATTTCCAAAATACATAAAGAAATCCTACAACTCGTAAAGTTAAATAGCAAAAATACCCTGATAACCTGATAAATAAGTGAGCTAAGGACTTGGATACAAATTTCTCCAAAGAAGACATACAACTGGCCAACATCTGTATGGAAAAAAATGTTCAGGAGATAATCAGGAAATTGAAATTAAAACTACATCGTCACCTCCCTATCAGGATGACTATTATCAAAACCAATCAACCAAACAAAAACAAGTGTTGAAAAAAATGTGAAGAAATTGGAACCCTTGTGCACTGTTTTTGGAAGTGCAAAATGGTACAGCTGCTTTTGGAAACGGTGTAGAAGTTCCTCAGTTAATAAAAGTAGAACTACCATGTGATTCAGTGATCACATTTCTGGGCATTTATCCAGAATAATTGAAATCAGAATCTTGAAAAGGTATTAACACTCCTGTGTTCAATGTAGCTTTATTTACAATAGCCAAGAAATGGAAATAACTTAAACATCCATCAAAGATTAATACCTAAAGAAAATGTGATGAATACATACAATGTTAAACAATTCAGCCTTTAAAAAAGAGGGAATCTATAATAGGAGACAACATGGATGAACTTCAAGGACATTATGCTATGTGAAATAAGCTGTTCACAGAGAGACAAATGGTGCATGATTCCACTTGTATGAGGTATCTAAAATAGTCAAATTCATAGAATCCAAGAGTGAGATGGTGGTTGCCAGGGATTAGGGAAAGGAGGAAATGAAGATTTACTAATCTACAGGCTTAAAGTTTCAATTATCAAGATGAATAAGCTCCAGAAATTTGCTGTATAAATTGTACTTATTGTAAAAATAAGTACACTTGCTTTTTGTACTTATGGTAAAAAATAATGTACACTTAAAATTTTGATGACGTTAAGTTGCATTTTATGTTCTTTCCACAAAAGATAAAATTTATAAAAATAATTATGAACATAAATAGTTAATATTGGTTTCTATTAATCATGTTGAAAATCAAGGGCCATTCCTTTTTCAATACTACCACTATTTTTTTAAAAAGAAATAAGAAAAAAAGGACATTTTTATAAGATAAATGTTCACACAATCTAAACACATTCTTAAATCGAATGACCTGGGTGCAAATTAAATAATTACCTAAAGTCTACTGGTTTTTAATCACCGTTTTACCAATCTTACTATTTCTCATTTTGATCTAAGAACTCCTTATATACAAGGCTTCAGGGAATAGGGAAGTATCCATTAATGATTTCCTTCAGGCTTGCTGCTCATATACCTCAAAAAGATTGGTGTATTTATTTGTTCCCATCAGAAATATTTGTCTTCCTTTCATGATCCAAACGGATTAGAGTACTCCCTGGCTGTGAAGAGAAATCTTTATCCCACTAGGTAGTATGTAAGTTGTGTTTGTCCATACTTAAATTCCTTCATCTTTCCTTTCCAAGTTGAAAATTACTAAATCTCAGCAATCAAGGGAAAATAAGTACCTTCTTAAGATAAAAAGTATCTTCTTTATCTATTCATTTACTGAATGACATGTGAATTGCTTCCATATCTTAGCTTTTATAAATAATGCCGCAATAAATGTAGGAGTGCATATATTTTTTCAAATTAGTGGGGCTTTAAGGTGGTAAATTACTCAGCCACAAAAAGAAGTAATCTTGTTATTTACAAGTCAACGTGGATGGTCTTAGAGAATATAATGCTAAGGGAAATAAGTCAGAGAAAGACAAATCTCATATGATATCATATGATAATATTCACATGAACAATTTAAGAAACAAATAATAAAAAAGGAAAAAAGACAAAAAAAATAGATTCTTAAATACATAGAACAGAGTGGTCATAGCCAGAGGGTAAAGGGATGGTGTGGGGTGGAGAAGGAGGGAAATAGAGACAATTAAGAGTACACTTATGATAAGCACTGAATAATGTATAGAATTGTTGAAACTTTATATTGTACATCTGAAACTAATATACTGTATGTTACTTACACTTTAATTAAAAAAATGAAATCAAGTGGAAAAAGAGGAAAATCAAATATCAAAGTGAGTCACTGTAATCAGTGAAAACTCCTTGATGGTTTCCAACTAGAAATGATTTCTCTGGAAAAGAGTGATTTTTTTTTTTTTTTTTAAGAACTGTCTCCTCTTGTAGCATTGAAGTTCCAATTTGTACAAAACTCATTTGTTTCAAATTACCCAGTTCCTGACTGTTTTCATACTGCCTTTCAGAAAATTTTAAACCTTTTACTGAATATTTATTTATTTATTTATTTATATTTAATGTTTGTTTATTTTTGAGAGAGAGCAGGGGAGAGGCAAAAAGAGGGGGAGACCCAAAATCTGAAGCAGGCTCCAGGCTCCGACCTGTCAGTGCAGAGCCCATTGTGGGGCTCAAACCCACTAGCTGTGGGATCATGACCTGAACCAAAGTGAAACACTTAACTGACTGAGCCACCCAGGTGCCTCTTACCAAATACTTAAAGAAGAGATTTGAGCAGAAGTTATAATAAAAAGCCAGTAGAGAATAAAGTCTGTATTATCACGGAGTCCATGTTGTAAGTAGATACTGAGAACAGTGTGTTAAAGTCAAGAATTAATTACTATTGCCTTAAAAACATTAACTGTGATATTGTTTCTATCCAATTACTTAACATCACTTATATGAATGATTTTGACCTAGCCTGTATCTCTGATCCTGAAAAATTTATCCACATAAGCTTCGTTGCTGTTGGATGCTTTTGGTTTCCTATTTTTCCAACCATTTAAAATGAGCATTCTGTTACATGCTGGAAAATAACAGAATAAAGAAGATAATAAAAATACAGCATGAAATACTAAATTATAAAGCAGAAAAATATAATTAAATGTAAAAGGCAATATTTAAAAAGAATCACAATAAAGTTATCAAAATATCTTTTGCAAGTATGATGGGAAAATAGAGAAAAAACACAAATAAGTTAGTTTTGGGTGAGTAAATACAGTACAGAAATGAAGGAGATATGAAAATTAGGCAAGAACACCGTGAAAGATGTTTTAAGTCATAAACTTAAGACTCCAAGTAAGATGAATAATTTCCTAAGAAAAATAAAACTGACATGTATTAATCACCAGAGGAGAGAACCTGTTAGGAAATATAATCTAAAATTTGGAAATAATGATTCACAACCTAGAGTGCCCATATTTCAATACTACCTCTGCTGCTCCAAAAGTGTATGATCATTCATAAGTTGTTTTGACATTTGTGGCTCAGTTTTTTATTAGATAAGATAAGTTGCATTGAGGGGTGCTTGAGTGGCTTGGTCAATTAAGCACTGGACTCTTAATTTCAGGTCAGGTCAGGATCTCATGGTTTGTGAGATCAAGCCCCATGTCAGACTCTCTGCTGACAGCATGGTGCCTGCCTGGGATTCTCTCTCTTTCTCTCCCTCTCTGCCCCTCCCCTGCTCATTCTGTCTCCCTCTCTCAAAATAAATAAACTAAAAAACACTTAAAAAAATAAGTTGCATTGAAAGTATTTATCTTATATGTTAAGAATAAGTAAATCAATATTTTAGACTCTTAAAATACTTTGAGGTCATTGAGGTAGTTATATAAATATTTGCAGTAACCATAATCTAAAAAAATTGACACAACAATTAAAATTATGGCCTGATACCATTTTGGAATATAGATATTAGGAAATCAAATGTAACATACTCTTAAAAGAACAATGGGCTTACATATGACAATAAATAATGCTAAACTGTTCCTGTAAGTATTTTAAGGATAGAACACATCTGGATATGTAAGAAAAATGTGGTACCCTAATAAAGTTCTCAAGCAATTAAAAAAAAATTATAAAAATTCTCAAATAGGGCTAAGGAGCCTGATAAATAGTAGGATAGAATCTGTAATTTTAAGTTAGAGCTGAGGCAGCTACAGATGGCTGGTAGGCATTTTCTAGTCACAGTAAATGATATATTTGCTTTTAATACAAGAATGTAAGACCCATCACTTAGAGTTCCACTAAGATTAGTAGTGAGACTTAAAAAGCTATGTCTTACTGAAAGGGTAGATGAGGGAAAAAAAAGATTCCACTACTAGAAAAAGGAGAGAAGAAAGTAATTACTATGTTTCAGGCTGAATTCCTGAGTATAGGGGAGTGGGAGGAAAAGTTTTGTCTAAGAAATTCTAATTACAGGTATGAAGATGTAGCTTATATCAACATCTTATTTTCTAAACCCCAGTATGTGACACTAACCTAAAACAATCTTATTGGGTATTCAGGAGTCTCTGAAAGGACTCCTCTTCAACTTGGAATTCTCAAAATTCCCAAAGATAATGCTCCATTAAACATGAGTTTAAATACAAATATCAAAGAAATAGATTTCCATGGAAAAGAAAAAAAAAAGTTTAGAATTTAAAAAGCTTTAGTGAATATAATTATCAAAAAAGGTAAAATAAAGTTTTGAGGAATTTAAGAAGTTTAAAATATTATAAAATTTGAGAAACAATATAAAACTGTAGTATATTTGAAAAAACTTAATGTGTAGCAATGAAAAAATGAAAATAATCTTTAAAAATCAGTATACATATTGAAAATCTAGATATAGCAAAAGAGAGAATTAGCGATATAGAGAATAGATCCATAGAAATTACCCAGAGTGTAATTCATATATGATAATAATGGAAAGTATTAGAGGTTAAAATGCATGGAGAGTAGAATGAAATGAGGCACAGATTTACTTAGTTTTATATGAGAAGAAAATAGAATAATGACTGATAATTTTACAGAACCTTTGATTAGTGATTTTTCAGGTTCAGGAAGGTTTAAAAATCACAAAACAGGACAAATGTAATGAAATAAATTATTCTCCACAGAACAATAAAACTTTGTTACTTTAAACTCAAGGTAGCATTAAAAGTAAAAATATAAATTCCTAAAAATACAAATAATTATCACCTGGTAAACTACTTAGCTTCAACAACAATAGAAGCCGATAGATAAAACCAAAAGGTAGTTTAAAAAATAAGAGGGGCAATGATTGGTAATCTGGACTTTTATACCTAACCAAACAGCATCTCACCAATAGGGAAATACAGACTTTTTTTTTTTTAAACAAACTAAACCTAAAAGTTGATGAGCCAATTTCTAACTGATTGAAGGAATTTCTAAAGATAAAATACAAACAGAAGGAAATGATCCCCTAAATGGTATCCATAATGCAAGAAGAAATGTGTGCAATAAAATTAGTAAGTATATGACAAAAATTATAGGTCTTAACTTTATAATAAAGCAAAAATAGGTTTTAGAGGTTATGGTCATATATAAATACAGAACTATAATAAAGTTAAGAGTGGTCAAAAATAAAAACTATTCTAAGGCCCATGTATTGTTTGAGTAGAAAGTGTATAGAAATTGATTAATTTTAATTTTTATGATAGGCAGTATAAATTTTATCAGTAACCACCAAAAGGATAAAATGGAGTAATGAACTGCTGGAACAATATAGGGAATTAACAGATTAAAAACAAAGGAACTCAGGGTGCCTGGCTGTCTCAGTTGGTATAATATGCAACTCTTGACCTTGAGGTGGTTAGTTGAAGCCCCACATGGGGTGCAGAGATTACTTTAAAAAAGTAAATTCATTTTAAAAAATTAAAAAAAATATGAACTAAAAGAAGACCTAAAATTAAGAAAAAAAAAACCTGTGGAAAAATCATGAGGTACAACCAGATTGAAATTAGTTTTGAAAATATTTTAGTAATTATAATTATTATAAAATTTCCAAGCTCAAAAACAGAAAGGTTGAAAATAAAATAAGACAGAGCAAAATTATTGCATCTATTTTGGGATTAGAAGAAAAGTACTTCAAGAAAATAAAACCATAGTAAGCCTACTTAATTAATAATTAGTTTGAGAGAGCATCACAAAATGCATGTATCAATTGAGACCAATGTATAGAGAAAAATTACGATAATTACACAGTTACTGAGAAATTCACCATAAAATGGAGGATTTAAATGATTTTCTCACTATTTGTAGATCAAGAAATCAATATTTGGATGGGACTTAGAAGATTTGTAAAACATCCTAATTAAGATACCCATTAATTTCAAGCATACTAAGAACTTTCCCGTATCTTGATTTCATGTTATTGCATACAGTGAGCATCAATAAAAGCCCAAGAATCTATATTATACAGATGGTTCCCTGTGACTACAGTATAAATTACATGAATATTTAGTATAAAAAAAACTTCAAGCACACCATATATTCGAAAATATATACCTCCCAACTTCTATTTCAAATAATACATTTTCATGGAATATAGAAGAAGCAAACAATAATATAAGCACAGCATATCAAAACTTAAAGAATGAAACTTAAGTGGTGCTTCAAGGAAAATTAATAGCCTTAAGCAATTTTTAGAAAAGAATAAAGCTAGAAAATACACCAGGAAATAAAACTAATTATGACAGAGCAAACCCAAATTATATACAATGGAGACATTGATAAAGAACAAAATTTAAGGATATAAATAGCAAATAATAGCCACAAGGCCAAAAAGCTAGTTCTTTATAAAAAATTAATGAAATAGAAAAATCATGGAAAAAAAATCAGGGTCATCTAGAGAGTAGGCACAAATATTATTATGAATAACAAAAATTATATAAGCAAAGATTGAGAAAATAGAACATTTTAGAAATGTATTCCAAGAACAGAATTTAATTTAATTTTATACTTTTCCTAGAAAAAAATTAGCTTATTTGCCTAGAAGAAATAAAATTCCTGAATAATATTAATAATATTAATAATAATAATAAAATTCCTATAATTGTTGATCAAATAAAGTTTGTATTTAATAATTCATGACTACTTTCATTAACTAAGCCTATGATTTCTAAGTTCTATAAGTTGTTATCATGTATACTTGTATACTAAGTATATTGGGTGTCACTGTATACTAAGCTCTATATAGTAATCAAGTATTAAAGACTTTCAAAAAACAATGATAATCTACTTATTTTTAAAAACAGGAAAATAAAGGGAATTTTAACTTTAAGTATCTCTGGTACATTCAGATAAGGGCAATGCTAAGTTAGAGTCTTTTTACTTATAATTACAGAAATAAAAGTACTAAGTATTTGCTACCAATACATACTGCCACATTTTTCATAAATAAGATTTCCATGTTGAATAGTTAAGTCTCTAGATTCTTGGTTGTATTCCATTGGTTTGATTGTACTCCATCATTTAATTACTAAAATTCTAGTAATTAATAATATTAAATAATATATAATTATAATTATATGAAATTATATGTGTAATATATAATTTCAAATAGTAATATTAATTACTATATTTTTCATAGTTAGAAATCTGGTATCCCTACCTTGTTCTTCAAAATTATCTTGGTGTTCTTGGCCCCCCTCCCTTTTTTTTTTTATCAGTCACATTTTGATAGTCTATGAGATTTTGTGTAGAATTGCATTGATTGCAGAGTAGTAGAAGTTGGTTTTTGTCATGGAATATTAATTCCCAAGCACTCTATTTTTCTTCAAAGTATTAGTATTATTACCTTATGTTTTCTGTTACTGGTGTATAATCAGTGTATTTTATGTATGGATTTGTGTCTAGCACTACTACTGAAATCCCTGGTAATTTTTTATCATTTCTTTATTTCACTCATGTCACTTCCAAATGAGGAAGTATTTTTCTTACATTCCATCTATACACAGTAGGACTTCTTCATTCAATATTAAGTAGAAGCAATGACAATGGGTTTCTTTTTCTAGATTCTAATTTTGAACACATAGCACCAATATAAATTATCCTCTAGATTTATAACTTTTAAGAGTCTAAGAAAGTTTTATATTGAACTAGTTCACCTAGAGTTTTATAAGTGGAAATTGAATTTTTTGAAATATATTTCTCCAAAATTTTCTTTAATCTATTTTACATATGAAACACATAAAATTAATGTATTTCGGAAAATTAAACCAATTTTATGTTTTTGGGACATATCCAATTTTGCCATAAGGTATTACTAATGCATTGTTGGACACCCTTATATACTTTTACATTTTAAATATAAAAAAAAAGATTATTTATATCATCATAATCATTATTGTCTTATTAAGACAAAAGACATTGTAAGAAAGATTCTAAAAACTAAATCTCATATATAACAAATAATAGCAAATTAGTATTAATGGCCTTTCATTTTATCAGTAAACTTCAGATCCTTTTTGTAAAATTGCACAATTAGGGAAAGCTGACGGCATTTTCCAACTACAAACCAGCTTAATGAAACAACTCTGCAGTAGAATATAAATCCCACAATGAATGTTTTCCTAATTTACAAGGGGATATAGTACTGAGATTATCACAGATTTGCAAATCAAATGCCTTTTATATCTTTATGTAAGTAAAGAAGAAAGGTAATTGAGCAATACAGAAATAAGAAGAACCTTACAAAGCACTGCTGGCTGTTCTATTACTGTAATAATGATAGAGTCATGCTAATGGTGATCACCATGCCAGGAGTTCCTTTATATAAGTGACAGGTAGCATAACTCATACAGAGTAAAAACCCTGGTACATAGCCAATACTCCATCATTGGGTTTTTTGGGGTTTTTTTTTGAATGAATAAATTAATGAACAACAAAACATTTAAGCCCCATGCATTCAGCAAATTCAGCAATTTTCTGTATCAATGGTAGTTTAAGCAGAATTGTTGTCTATTTGTTATGACTGCCTATCTGGTAGTTTTAGGTGATTGTCAAAGAATATCAACAGTACAGGAGAGAATCCATACAATTTTAATAAACCTTGTATATTTCTTGATTCACTTTGAAGCGGGATATCAGATGTGTCCTGAACCAGTTAATCTCTTCCTTCTGGAGTCAATTTTTATTTATGCACTAATTGGAAATTCCTAGAAGGAAATAAATTCCTAAGGAAAATTTTAAAAATAAAGATACGATCAACAAAGAGAGAGATCCTAAATCAATTATTAATAAAAAACTACTATAGAATGCAATAAAATTAGACAAAATCAAAGTTTTTAGAAATAGATATGGCAGCATCCAGAAATATTATTTACTTTGATTAAACCTCCACATATAAATGGATGTGGGGATCATTCCCTCATGTTATGCTTTGGAAAGATTCATTAGATTCTAAATATATACATAATTATGTAAGCTTAAGAGAAACTTTAGGGTTTCTCTTAAATACAGAGCATCACCTCATGTCTGATAAACTTCAAGGGAGTGGCTCAATATAAGAAAAAAAGTGTCTGAAAACCTGGAAATAAAAAATATGACTGTGTGAGATAACACTGTGTAAAAGTCCCAAACTCAGCTCTTTAACTAGTTGAGTGGATCACATTTCCTGAATTTGGCTCTAAATCTGTCACTTCCTCCTGCTGTGAAGCAACTCACTTAATATCTGTGAGTCTTAGTTTCTTTATCCATAAGTTGGATAAATTATTCAATAACAGTCATCAAATTATTCAATAATTCCTAACATGTGGGATTAAATTTCTAGAAATGCCTGGAATTAACAAAAGCATAAAATCTACATTTTCAATTCACTGTTAGAGTTACATAATTTAAGAGTAAAGAATGAAAATGTTTTGATTTCATCACTATCTAATTATGGTCAGGAAAGAGGAAATTATAGATTTACCTAAACTCAAAAAAAATTAATATTGAGTGAAAGTATGAATACAATTTCAAAACATAACCTCAGGATGAATCTTTGAAAAGTATTACTTGAAATAGACAAACTGATAAAAATGGACTATCTAGAATAGTCAGGTATAGAAAATATTTTTAAAAATCTGTAAAGTGGAACAAATTTTTCAACTTAAAATGAGAAAAGTGGCCCATGTCCATCCTTTAGCAAAATGATCACTCTTTTCATTGAAAAAAGACATCTGTAGCCACTCCACAGATTATGAGAATTGTGATCAGAAACATAGCATATGGTACCAAGCGATGAATCTGAAGAGACACAGCTAAGTTTAGATCTAACCACAATTTCTAGGTTTCACATTAAAACTAAATGTAAGAAACATTCTGGCATCATTTATCATTAAATGGGGATAATATATGATCTCATTCTTAACTGCTCTTTTAAAAAAAGTATGAATGTAATGCATACTTCCTATTTGGTCTTCTGAGAAAGTACTTGTTCTTTTGATTTGTTTTTGTTTGTTTATTGCTGGCAGTTACACAAAAAATAGGATTGACAATAAGAGAAAAATAAATATTAATTATGTACATATATAAAATTTCAAATGAATATGTGAATATAAAACTCATAAATGAAGCATGCAAGTAGGTCAAAATTATAATTATATTCCAAAGCAATTCTGAGAAACTTTGAATAATCAAGCTTTTCCAGATTATTTCTCCAATGCTACAGTATCACATATTCATTAATTCATCCATGGTTATGTAATTGAAATAATAGATAATGTAAAATTTATCATTTTTGGATCCTGAAAACTTTTCTTCAGCAATTTAATCTATAATGGATACCCATACAAAGTAAGGTATAAAATCTCTAAGTTTGTGCAAAATGCATAATAAGAAGAATGGGCAAAAACCTATTATTTGTAAAATAACCATTGTATCTCAATATCAAAGTAAGACATTATTTTGAGACTTTTATTCAGGGATCTATTTTCTGTTGGTAGATATCACAGTTCATGAGCTCAAGCCCTACATCAGGCTCTGTGCTGACAGCTCAGAGCCTGGAGCCTGCTTTGGATTCTGTGTCTCCCTCTCTCTCTGTCCCTCCTCAGCTCACACTCTGTCTCTCTGTCTCTGTCTCTCTCTCTCTCTCTCTCTCTCTCTGTCAAAAATAAATAAACATTAAAAATAAAGAAGTAAATAAAATATCTTTAGGCCCACTTCTCTATTTAACCACTGTGCTGATTTTACCATATATTGGAAAAATGGTGGGGCCATCCACTTGTGATCCTACACTAGTTGCATATTTGGACACAGAAGAATCACTGTATTGCTGTCATGCCATTGAGAACTTTCTGTCCTGGGATTGGTGCAACAGGTGTGTGACAGATTCTTTCTGGACCATTTGCCTAAAACCATCATGAAAATATTTTTCTTGTTTAGTCGATTGGTTTATCATCTCCTATCTTAAAGCTGTAGGATAAATGTTAAGGGCACAAACCAAGATGCCAGAATACTGGAATCCAAACCTTGGTCCTTCAGTTATTTGCTGTGGGGACATGAAAAAATATGTGAGTACTCTGTACCTCAGATTTCCAATTGTAAGGTAGGGGAAATATTAGTTTTATCTTACTGTGTTTAGGTTGAATAAATTAATGAAAGTATTTTATATTCATGCTTGACATATAATGAACACTTAACAAATGTTGTTATAATTTATTTACCATGCTTTGCCATGTATTTCCTTTATTTATTTATTTATTTATTTATTTATTATCTACTTATGTGTATCTATTTTTGAGAGAGAGAGAGAGAGAGAGAGAGAGCGAGCACAGGGGAGGGACATAGAGAGAGAGGGAGACACAGAATCTGAAGCAGGCTCCAGGCTCTTAGCTGTCAGCACAGAACCTGACATGGGGCTTCAACTCATGAACTATGAGATCAACACCTGAGCTGGAGTTGGATACTTAATCCACTGAGCCACCCAGGCACCCTTTCTTATCTTTTTTAATACTGACTTTCTCCTTCTTGGAGTCTTCCTAGGAAACATGATACCAATCTTCCTGTGGCTCAGATGTATATTGCTATTAAGTTCATAATTTTAGCCAAATCTTGGAGGAAGGAAAGGTGGCAGATCTCCTTTTTAGAAATCTGATACCGGGGCGCCTGGGTGGCGCAGTCGGTTAAGCCTCCGACTTCAGCCAGGTCACGATCTCGCGGTCCGTGAGTTCGAGCCCCGCGTCAGGCTCTGGGCTGATGGCTCGGAGCCTGGAGCCTGTTTCGGATTCTGTGTCTCCCTCTCTCTCTACCCCTCCCCCGTTCATGCTCTGTCTCTCTCTGTCCCAAAACCCAAAAAAAAAAAAAAAAAAAAAAAAGAAATCTGATACCATCTAAGATCTTGAATATGGTATTATTACCATTGTCTTTTGAAATCCTCCCTTCCATGGTCATGAGAAACTTCATCTGATCTCATGTTGGAAGGACTGGGAGCTTGAAAGGCTACATTTGAATCATCATGTATTGACTATGGCTTATGTCTCTCAGCGCCTATAGTTTCTAAATTGAAAATTATTTTCTTGGCTTACTATATTACCTCTATCTCCATGTGTTAGGGATTTTTAAAATTGTGACTTGTTTTCACTTATTCGTTGTTTTTTTAATTTGTTTTTAGGGTGTAACAAACTATTACAAATTTAACAGGTTAACAATGCCCATTTATTTGCTCATAGCTCTGCAGGTTAGAAGTCCAGGTGGGCTCCATGGGTTCTCTGTTCAGTTAAAACTTAGATGTTGGCCAACGTGGGCTTTTATTTGGAGTCTCTGGGGAAAAATCTTCTTCCAAGCTCCTTGTTGAAGAATCTGGTTTTGTGTAGCTATGGGACTGAGGTCCCATTTCCTTGTTAGCAGGCAGCTCATGGTTGCTGTTTCTAGGGACCTCTCTCATGTTCTTGCCATATGGCTCCTCCTTTTCCCAACGAGCAACAGTTCCTTAGCGTCCCTTGAAGCTTCCAATCACTGATTTTCGCTTCTGCTACCAATTGGAGAAAACACTGTTGTTTTAAATAGCATGTGTGATTACATTAGGCATGCTCTGATAATCTCTCTATCTTAACCACAACTAACTGGTAACCTTAATGATATTCACAAAATTCCTTTGCCACATAATATAATTACAAGATTAAAACCATTGGATAAAGGGCATGGAGACCATCTTAGAATTTGGCAGATCACACTCAGGCAAGGAGAAGATAAAGGGGGTTGCTTCTATGGAGAAGAATTAGGGTAATAAAAATCACCAGAAAAACACTGTCAAATAATTCAAAATAGTTTATCAACACATGCATCGTGTGTTACTTTTCTTTCATATATGGTTGCTTGCCTAAACCATCATTTCATGAATTACTATTAAATGAGTAAATGTATAGCAGTAAAATGAGAGAGACAGG
This sequence comes from Panthera uncia, assembly GCF_023721935.1. Taxonomy (NCBI): domain Eukaryota; kingdom Metazoa; phylum Chordata; class Mammalia; order Carnivora; family Felidae; genus Panthera; species Panthera uncia. The sequence goes on from NW_026057577.1 coordinate 69,394,813, forward strand.
GGCCTCATCCCATTTATTTTCTTTCCATTTTGTGAGGGTAATTGCTAAATATTCAGTCATCTTGTCCTTAAGATAAACCTTTTCTTACTGCATTATTTTTACAACCTTAATATCTACCTTTCAAATAGGACTTAATTCAAGTTTTTTTTAAAAGTGTTCTGTTCATTATCGAATCCTTCATTTGAATTTTTTGTTTCTAGAATTTGGTTATTTTGAACTTTGTGTTCATTTTTGTTGCCATTTGTTGCCTGCGTGTTTAAAAATTTTGATTTATTAGAGAAATATTGGCTTATATTTTGCTTTTTCCTATAAGATGTTAAAATTTAGTTTGAATATCATGAAGAATTATGATTGTATCCAAAAACAGTTTTCTTCTTCCTCTTTTTAATCCAATTTTTGGAGAAAGAATTTAGGATAGATGTCTTATTCTCTGCCCCTTTCTAGAAAGGAAATAGCCATTTAGGTATACATTTCTTGATAAGATAGAATTTTTTTAATTATAGGAAATCTGGCCTAAAACATGCACTTTTTTTTTAATGCTACCCATGATTCTCTGGCCTGAAACTATATGCTGAGGAACTAGTTGGTCTCAGGCTGAGCAGACAGCCCATTCCAATAACTTTTTCAAACTTGAGAATTCAAAAGCCACCTTTATGTTCAAACATGCACAAGTCTGTATACATCAGTGACTAGAGAACAATGCCAGTTTTCTTGCCTAGCCTTTCTGTTAATCAAGAGTTTAATTAAAATACTAGGAATATACATGTACTCTGTCCAATGAAAACAGAATTTAGCATTTGGCACTTTTATTTGTCTTGATTTCACTCATGCAAAAGTTGATATATTTGGAGCAAAGCACGTGAATAATTCGGTGCTAATCGGTTTAGCTTTTCGTGAAACCATAGAAAGTTCTATCCTCTACCTTTTGGATTCTGCTTTTCTGGGGGGAGAAATAAATCTTTTAGGCCTCAGAATGAGAGCTTTCCCTCACCACAGTCATCTATATTTATCTGCAGTCTGTCATTCAAAGGCATTTGTGTTTAAATACCTGCTGCAGAAGTCATAATTTCCATTTGAATCCTTCAGAACCATGTACCTAAGCTTCTTAGGTATATTCTCTTCTCTCACTCTACATGTTGCCTTTCCAAACTTAATATGACAAAATAGTGAGATATTTCATGTACCTGCCACTGACTGGAAGTTTGTGAATTCTGGAAGCATCTGTTTCCTCTTGCTGCTAAAGAACAAGAAATCCATCCAATTAAGAATGGTGAAAGAGGATGGAATAGTTGTCCTGGTTTTGTAGGCAGTTATCCAGTAGAATTCAACATGAAATTTCCAATCTTGGGGAATCTCAATTATGTGATAGACAAAATTTTTCCCCTTATAAGAAATAAGGTAAATTAAAAGGCTTTTTAAATTTTTTACATATCTTTAATTAAAATAAATTTTCACCAATACTCAGTGATTCCTTTTATTGACTATTATTTTTCATGCAAACATGGAAGGGAGAAGACAAGTGTTAATATAAATGTCAAAGAAGCCATGCAATATTTTACGAAGCTGCAATAATTGATAAACAAAGCAGACCAAATCAACCAAAAATGGGTATCTAGTGGTAATTCTCGGATCAGCTAGTGAAATTTACTCCTAGTCTGCTCAAACAACATGCTTATATACAGAAGAATGGCTAAATAAGTATAAATTTTATATAAGATTTTATCATTTTCTCTACTTAGTTGAACTCCACTGGAGTCCTTTTTTTGTGTGTCAGAGGAAGGAAAATGTGACCATTAACGTAATTCCTTTTTTTCTGTTAGTGAAAATTGCAATACAAAATAGGTAATGCAACTCCACTGCTGGCCATGAACAGTAGTACCTCAGCATATCTCTACATGAAAGCTTATTTTACTATCACTTAAGGAACTCATTACCCTTTTATGAGGCTTACATGCTGCTTTACAAATATAGCACTCTAGTAACATTATGGAAGCATCATTATTCTTGCCAGTGGCATTTTTTGAAGCAAGGAAAAACTAGTTTGAAAATAACTTCCTTAGTGTTCTTAGTCTTTTGTACTATGCTAATATTTTCCCAAACTTTTGTTGAAATCATAGTTTTATTTTAGTTCATCCACCATCTGGACATTATTAAAATGTGAGAAAGCCTGTATGATTCTGATTTAATTGTTGAGATAAGAAACTTCTTTGGATCATCTTTAATAGAACAGACTTCAGGCCCATTTGTACACAGGAGCCAGTGGAACTTCAACATTAACACTAGCTTAACACTGAAACCGTTGTGATTAAAATATCAGAACAAGTTATTTTGGTTCAAAAGAGTCCAGTTAACTTAGAACTGTAGCTGGCTACATTAAATTAACACTTACAGAAGAATATGGCAAAATCCTATGTGAGATGGTCATCCCAAGTCATTTGCTTTTAATAAAAACTAGAATATGAAAGTTTGCTTATGATTATTTTACATAAAAAGAGAAAAGATTCAAGGTTTAAAAAAAACCTGTTGTTACCACTTTATGATATTTATTCTTAAGAGTGTAGATGATCAAGTTACAGTAAATTTGTGGGAATTGAGAGAGCATTGATTGTGTGTATCTTACAGGTGATATTATTTCTCTTGGTGTCATGTGAAAATAAGCATATAAACAGAACCAACTCACTGCAGAGGATACTTGATTTGCTAATTTAGCACCTCCCAATTTAAGGCAGGCCTCTCAATCCGCCGATCTTTTAGAAAAGGATATTTAAATATTAATGAGATATTCTGACAGGAAAATTTTGTCACGTAAATGGCAATGAGAAATTTCATGAAATGCATTTAAATACATTTCTTAAGGCAATAAAACCATGACTTCTAGGATTCAGAAGGTAATGTCTCAAGTACAGCAGAATGGATAGCTAAGGACTTGTTAATTTCTATTGCTATATGTAAATGATTTAGTTCTATGGACAGTCTGAGCTGTCTAGAGTTAATACCCAACAGCTGTTTTAAAATATGAGTGTATTTGAATTATTTATTAATACCAACCAACTATCCCTTTTTCCAATACCTACCTGACTACAGCCTTTCTAAAAACAAAATGAAGATTTTTCTCTATATCGTAGAAAAGGACCTCCAAGAGCTACCTGTTCAACTTCATTTATTTATTTATGTTTGGCTGGCCCTGATTTGAACCAGGATGTATGCCAGGGCAGCTGGGGTAAGATGACACTACAGGGATATGAAAAATTCATAACTATAAAGTATCAGGTAATGAATAACAAATGTATTCACTATTTTGTACATTACATGACAGCTAGTTTTAAAACGCTACATATTTTTTCTTACAGTGAGAGCTCATTATAAAATTATTAATAGATATTTTTATTGCCCATCCAGGAACTTTTAGAAGACCAGACAAGACACTAGAAAGGAGGCTCTTTTAACTTATGCAATTGTTGATGTTAACATTCTAAACACAGTTTGTAGTTTTATAACTGAACCTAAAAATATGTCAAATAAATTTGTCTGAAATTTCACTTTTTCAGAGGGAAAAGACACCTGCATATTTGGTTCAATTGTCATGTTATAATATGCTAATCCAATTTATTTGAATTTGGATTTTTTTAAGCTTTAGAAAACTGACTTTAGAATCCTAATGAATGAACTTTTGATTTCTTTCCATCTAAGTCCTTATTGGCAAAAATCAATGTTCAATTTTAACAAAAGTCCTGATATGCAGTTATATAATGTGAGCTTGAAATTTCTCACCGGTTAATCTTACTGTCCATTTCAATTCACTTTTCTGTGTTTAATCTCACTTGATGGGAGGAATAGTATATTGTGTTCAAATATGAAATAATTCTAAAAAGGAGAAAACTATTCAAAACCTTCAGCTGCGTGGTAAAATTGTATAATTTATGTATATGTTAATGTGTTTATTTCAAAATAGTCCATTCAGTTATTATTTATACACAAAATATCAATGCACAGTATCTTTGTTGCACTTGAGCATTGGTTAAGACAGAACCATTGTAGAAGACTGGCCTTCACCGTTCTCCTATTTCAGAGAACCGGCTTTCTAGGAAATGAGACAATGTGGGTGACTTTTCTTTAGGAACAGTAAGGACGAGATGTATAAATTTTTTTTAGGTCATTGGCATATTCGGGTTCAACTCTCAGTTAATAAGAATTAGGAGAAAGGAGGAGGAGTCCACCATGGCAGAATGGGTCAAGAGGTGATGAACACTGGCCTTGTCATCTTTTAAAGTTGATTCAAACTGAAAAGTAACTCAAACTTTAAAGAAACTTTGGAAAGAATGACACGCAAGGTCTCAGTGAACCCTGATATTTCATTGTTCATAATTAACAAATATGAATCAAACATCAATTATGTCAAAAATGAAAAAGTAGATGTTGTATTATGGTTAGCTGTGACAGCGTTTCTTTTTTTAAGGAATGTTAAAATACCTCAATAACAAGTTAGATTTTTGACCTATCATATTATGCATAGGCAATGACTAAACAAAATATGCAGCAGTCTCACGTGTCCATCTGGAAATTTAGACCTCAAGATAAATATATTTAACTTATTCTTAAGATTAGTTATGCAACTCTGTTATGATTAGAGTGTTAATATAAACACATTCAAATAAGGATAAGAAATGTAGACCTGAGAAAGCTAAAATTCAAGAAATTCCCTGAGCAGTGATTGTGATTTGATGAATTGACTGTTGACAGGTATTTATCTGTATCCCCCTGGTGGTAAATTCTACTGATTGTATTGATAATATTGATAGTATTTTGGGGATGCCTGGGTGGTTCAACTGGTTGAACATCTGACTCTTGATTTTGGCTCTGGTCATGATCTCAGGATCGTGAGATCGAGCCCTGTGGGACACCTCACTGAACATGGAGGCTGCTTAAGATTCTCTCTCCCTGTACCTGTGCCCCTTTCCTGTACTCATGCTCTCTCTCTAAAATAAAAAAAAATTTTAAAAATGTTGATTATATTTTTACTCATAAATCAGTTTAACTGAGAGGCTTCATTTATTACCTTAGCAAATATTTATTGAACGTGTATTATGTCTCCAGGCATTATTCAAGACACAGAATAAAAGGGTAAGGAAAAAAAAAAAGAGATGGTTCCTCTTGCTACCATGTATATTTTGGAGATAAATTCTAACCAGGGAGGGTTCCATTTACTATTAATAGAGCCATGATTTACCTCATAAACGTGTGTGATCTCTATGTCTCACGTGTCAGAAGTGCTCTCATGGAGCACTTCGTGTGAGTATTCATTCTGCCTGCTCTCCCCTTTTCTCCTGCTTTATGGCCTCTACATCTGTCATGGTTTATTCAGCTTTATCTCATGCATTCATTTACCACATATTTTTGAACACCTTGGAAATTCCAAGCACTGATTTCATCTCTGGTGATACGGAGGTAAATATAGACAAAAGGCTATACAGAAAAGCTCCTCAAATTAAATCTTAGTTAATGCCCACACCGAGAAGATGAAAACAGTAGGTGTTACTTTTGGAGAGAATACAGAATAAATATTCATAGAAGTAGATGTAGACAACTCATAAAAAGCCACTAATACCAAAGAAGAATATTTCAATATGAAAGAGATGTTTAAAAGATATGAGATATGAAGACAAACGAAGTCTGATAACACTTTTTTTTCACTAATCACTCATGAGAGTAATATTAAAATTAAAAAAATAATAATGAAAATCCAGACAATTGACCAGATAATTTAGGCAGCTTTTTTCCCCCTAAGTAATAACTCCATGTGACAGAAAAATGGTGCCTGATGTGTTTTTCTTTTCATTTTTTCAATTTTCCATTTAAGTCTGGAAGAGATACTCTACCCTGTCACAGAAATCAAGTTATAGTATTATAGCAATGGCTGGAGTATTGATTCAACCAAACACTGTATAAATCTAGCATGAATGAATTGAACAACTGCAAATCAGTAGATTAGTGTTTTACAAACCTTTGCTTATTTCTGCTTGTAGTAGGAATTTTTGTGATCTTTTACTTTTGGCCCACTTTATTATCAGTGCCTTAACATCAATTATACAGCATTTTAACAATATAAAGTATCTTCAAATAGAACTGCAATGTAAACATTTTTAACAATTTATTTTAATATTTAAGTAATATATACCATTAACTATGGAATCACCATTCTCTCTTATGAAAATCAGAAATATTACAGAGAGTAAACCTAGGATGAGAGATGAAAAAATATATTATCTGATTTAGGTAACATTAACGGGCAATATTTTCCATAGTATGTTGTCTGGAATGTTGATATGTATTAAGAACTTCTGATCTAATGTGTTGGAATATATTCATTTGAATAAGGTAAAATAAGCTTTTTTGTTACAAGATCTCAGAGATCTGATAGATCATGGAAACCATCAGGGCGTAGACTGTTTTTATCTTACTTACCTTTATATATTTAGTGTGAGATTCATTATAAATATTATTTTTTTTTTAATTTTTTTTTCAACGTTTTTTATTTATTTTTGGGACAGAGAGAGACAGAGCATGAACGGGGGAGGGGCAGAGAGAGAGGGAGACACAGAATCGGAAACAGGCTCCAGGCTCTGAGCCATCAGCCCAGAGCCCGACGCGGGGCTCGAACTCACGGACCGCGAGATCGTGACCTGGCTGAAGTCGGAGGCTTAACCGACTGCGCCACCCAGGCGCCCCATTATAAATATTATTTTAATTGATGAATACCAGAATGGTAATTTTCCAGAATGAGAGTGAAAATATGCTGTCATTCTCAAATACATTTGGCCATGGGACCATTTTTTGCTGTATAGCCACACTTTGAAAAATGCTAATGTTAATGTAATTCATGGAAGAAGAAATTCTATTACTAGGAATACTTTTTGCCCAAATTTCCTCTAGAACCAATCTTTTTTTTTTTTTAATTTTTTTTAACGTTTTATTTATTTTTGAGACAGAGAGAGACAGAGCATGAACGGGGGAGGGGCAGAGAGAGAGGGAGACACAGAATCGGAAGCAGGCTCCAGGCTCTGAGCCATCAGCCCAGAGCCCGGCGCGGGGCTCGAACTCACGGGCCGCGAGATCGTGACCTGAGCCGAAGTCAGACGCCCAACCGACTGAGCCACCCAGGCGCCCCATAGAACCAATCTTTTTTAAAAAGATGTCTGTTATAGGGGAAATTGAAGAACCACCTATTGATATTATATACAGTATTGGGAATATGAAGATTGCTTGAATCAAGCAATCCCTGTCTTCCAGATTTTTCCACAGAGCACTGAAACAATCTGTGCTTACCTAGTTTACTGTACTGTAAACACTAGTATGCAGAGAATGTTATAGAAGCACAGGTAGGAGGCTGTTTCCCCAGCTGGTGGGTGTTCAAGGATAGCTGTGGGAAGACCTGTGTGTGTAGGGTTAGGCATTAACCATGGGAGAGTAGCAAAGGCCTTGCAGGTAAAGGGAGTTTCGGTGGTCGAAATGGCTAAAACAGAAGTTTTGCAGGAAACTCTTGGAGATTGAAGTCAGGGAGTGGGCAAAGGTGGAGCTGAAGGCACACAGAAGATCTCAGAGGGAATGGTCTGCTCAGGAGTGTGCTCGACAATGGGCCACGTATTATGGGAACCTGAGAAGTGTATCATCCATCTCCAGAGACAAGATATACACACAGGAAAAGTTAGGAACAGATATAAGTGGCATCTTGAGGGCAATAAATGGGGAATAAAGCAAGACAGATGCCAAATAGCATTTGCTATACACATACTATGTGCCAAGCACTTTGCATTTGTTATTAAATTTAACCCACTTAATACCCACCCAGTTATTTGCACTTTTCTAACACTATACCTCTACCCATGCCAATACATTCACTTAATATGCCCACTCCTCTGTTCATTGCTCAAAATTCCAATAATCTTTCATAGCCTTAATAAGGCTATGTATTTGGTAGCTATCATGCACTGCTGGCACAAAAGTTGAGAGGCAATATACTCTGCTGTTTATGAACATGGACTCTGAAGCCAAGGGATTGGGGTTTGAATCCTATTTGTGCAACTTGTAGTGTTACCTTGTACATTCTACTGAAGAGCTATAGAGAAAGATACATAGAGAAAGAGCCATGCATTGTGTGTCAGTGCCTTTATGCAGAAGGACTCAAAACACCACCTATTTTAGGGGGTCATTGTGTGGGGTAAATAAGTTAATACACATAAGGTATATTAAACAATAATTGGCACATGTTTTTAAATATTTTTTATAATTTTTAAATGTTTTTTTTATTTTTTATTTTTGAAGGAGAGAGAGAGCATGAGCGGGGGAAGAGCAGAGAGAGAGGGAGACACAGAATCCGAAGCAGGCTCCAGGCTTCGAGCTGTCAGCACAGAGCCCCATGGGGGCTTAAACTCAGGAACCAAGAGATTATGATCTGAGCTGAAGTCGGATGCTCAACCGACTGAGCCACCCAGGTGCCCCAATAATTGGCGCATGTTAGGGACCAGAGAGTTACTCTGCTACAGAACAAGAAACTTGCCCAAAGTCATGTAGCTATTTCATAGTAAAGTTAGGATTCATTTCCAGCCCATCTGACTTCAAAGTCCGGGCTCTGTTTTCACTGTCTCCAGACACTGCATGATTAATTTCTAAATACATTGTACAGAAAAGAATTTTACGGGGGAACTCAGAGCTAGGAGAATTCGCTCCAGGTTGAGGTAGTCAGGGAGATCTTTATTGAAGAGGTGGGATCTGAGGCAGACCCTGAAAGATTATTGGAATTTTGAGCAATGAACAGAGGAGTGGGCATATTAAGTGAATGTATTGGCATGGGTAGAGGTATAGTGTTAGAAAAGTGCAAATAACTGTAACTTGGTATCTATTCTTCTGACTTGGTAATCCTGACAAAAATATAGCCAGGTAAAATTAATTTGAAAGGAAAATACTAACTTGAAACCTCACCACTCAAATCATGAAATTTTTATTTTTTCATCTTTTGTGTTATAAGTATCCACAGATAAATATATTAATTTTTTAATAATTGTGATCATGTGAAAAATCATGATTAAACTATTAGTCAAGCACTATATGGCATGTATCTTGCTATACTATGCAGCATTTGAAGAAATCACTGTATTGTTATAGGTATATGCCAAATCATATATATATATACACACACACACACATACATACATATAGATATGTATGTATATATACATTTATACCTACACACATAAACACACATAGATTTATATAATACTCTGGTATGTGTCCTAATATTTAAATGAACTTCATTAATCTGAAGCAGAATGTCTAAGCAATATTGTTGGATCAAAGTATAAATTGAAAGAATTGATTAAACATTTGTCAGTTAAGAGTTACAGTTTCAAGAGTAGAAAACCATATCTTTATTACTTTAAAATCAATGCATGAGGAAAAATTATTTGACATACATAATTGTGAATACAGGATTCTGAAAAGTTTCTATGTTGAGCTCAAGGGAATGCTAATAACTGAGACTCAAATCTTACCTTATTTTGGTAATTACTATATAAATTCATATCTAATATAATAATAGCTAACAGTTATGGGTGCTTATGGAATTTTTCACGGACTATTCTGGGCATTTTTGAATACTTTTTAAAATCATTTAATTTTCGAATCAACTCACTGAGATAGATGGTTAGGAAATTTAAGCAGAAGTTAAATGACACTCTCAGATCCATCCTTGAAATAATCTTAGTGGTGAGGGGGATGGAGTACTAAAGTTGTCCAGACATAGATCATATGCCCACTTGGGTGATGACCCAGACGGTGGAAGGACTCACTCTGTCCAAAATCACAAGACAGACATTGGGAAAAGATTTCAGAGCTGGCATAATTAATGATAGATGTCTGCTACTGAAATCCACGTAACGTTTATAACGACTTTTCTTGCTTCTCAGGATCTTCCTGCTTTCCCCCAAATAAAAATACAAACTTTTTGCGTGAGTAAAATCGAGAAAAATAAAAGTACTAAAATGGTAGATTGTTTTTATTTGATATAGTAAGTGTATATTCTTACCATTTAGATTACATACTTAATAGAAGAGTTAAATGAGAAAATTCCCATTACCCTATAGCTACCCAAATAAAAAACCTTGTGCGTGTTTGAAAAATAACAGTATAAAGGCAGCTTTTTGATCTCTAAATCTGAAACTGGATTGATCTGTCTACTTGAAGCTGAAGAATAACTAGTTCTAAAGCAAAGTTTAAGTTATCCAGTCTAGTCCTGGGTAAAGTGTTTGTCGGGCCCATCATTTACCAAATTGTACTCATTTACATAGCAAATTTATGAACTTTGCTCTCTCTAAATTAAATTAACTAACAATTTTTGCTTCAAATGGATTATTTTAAAACAGTATTATAAATGAAAGTGGATATTTTCCAATATAATTTTTAAATAAAATTATTGTAACTTTTAAAAACGTGCCTTTGCAGTACCAAATTCCAAACTTATGCCATCAGTGATAGTCATACTATGTATTATAAAGTACTAGTTTTGGGTTTTTAAGCATCTTTATGAAGAAAGAGGCCCAGCTGCCTTGATATTGGCATTCTTTAAATACCCTTCGTTAACAACAGGCTAACGTTACACTGTGGCATTTCTCTTTGAGCAATATGTGACCTCTTCTATAAATGATATCAGGAAACATAGCACAGCAACATTCCGTGAAAAAGAAATAGTCATGTATTCTTCAACTTAGGCTGTATTTTGAGGTCGTCAGTTTTTCTGAGAGTTTAAAAAACAACAATATTTCAAGAAAGATAGAGAAAAATAAACTTATTCACTGTTTTTTTTTTTTTCTCAAGTGTTTATTTAAATTCAAGTTAGGTAACTTACAGTGTAGTGTAGTTTCAGGATACAATTTAGTGATTCATCACTTACATACAACACCCAATGCTTATCACAAGTATTCTCCTTAATACCCATTACTCATGTAACCCATCCCCTGACACGTCCGCTCCAGCAAACTTTACTTTGTTCTCTGTAGTTCAGAGTCTGTTTTATGGTTTTCCTTTCCCTTCCCCTTCCCCATATCCATCTATCCTGTTTCTCACATTCCACACATGAGTGAAATCATATGGTAATTGTCTTCTCTCTGACTTATTTTGGTTAGCATAATACTCTCTAGCTCCATCCACATTGTTGCAAATGGCAAGATTTCATTCTTTTTCATGGCTGAGTAATGGCTATTCCATTGTGTATGTATACTATCTCTTCTTTATCCATTCATCAGACAATGGACATTTGGGCACTTTTCATAATTTGGGTCTTGTTTACTATACACATCAGAATGCATGCATCCATACTTTTGTATCCTCTGGGGAAATACTAGTAGTGCAATTGCTGGATCATATGGTAGTTCTATATTTAAGTTTTTGAGGAACCTCCATATTGTTTTCCACAGTGACTGAACCAGTTTGCATTCCCATCAACAGTGTAAGATGGTTTCTCTTTCTCTGCATCCTTGCCAACACCTGTTGTTTCTTGTGTTGTTCGTTTTACCCATTTTGACAGATGTGAGATGGAATCTCACTGTGGTTTTGATTTGTATTTCCCTGATGATCAGTGATGTTGAGCATCTTTTCAGGTGCATATTAGCCATCTGGATGTCTTCTCTGGGAAAAGGTCTATTCAAGTCTTCTGCCTGTTTCTTCACTGCATTATTTGTTTTTGGAGTGTTGAGTTTGCTAAATTCATTATAAATTGTGTATACTAGCTGGTTACCAGCTATGTCGTTTGAAAATATCTTCTCCCTTTCCATAGATTACCTTTTAGTTTTGTTGATTGTTTCCTTCACTATGCAGAAACTTTTTATCTTATTGAATTCTCAACAGTTTGTTTGGGTTTTTGTTTCCCTTGACTCTGGTGGCATACCTAGTAAGAAGCTGCTACGGCGGATGTCAAAGAGGTTACTGCCTGTGTTCTCTTCTAGGATTTTGATGGTTTCCTGTCTCACATTTAGGTATTCATCCAGTTTGAATTTACTTTGGGGATGAAGTAAGAAAGCTGTCATTTTCATTCCTATGCATGTTGCCGTCCAGTTTTCACAACATCATTTATTGTATATTCTTTACTGCTTTGTCACAGATTTGTTGACCATGTAGTTGTGGGTCAATTTCTGGGTTTTCTATTCTTTTTAAAAATTTTTTTTAATGTTTGCTTATTTTTGAGAGGTAGAGCAGAGGAGGGGCAGAGAGAGAGAGGGAGACATAGAATCTGAAGCAGGCTCCAGGCTCTGACTTGTCAGCACAGAGCCTGATGTGGGGCTCGAATCCATGAACTGTGAGACCATGACCTGAGCCTAAGTCACATGTTTAACTGACTGAGCCACCCAGGTACCCCTGGGTTTTGTATTCTGTTCGATGGATCTCTGTGTCTGTTTTTGTATCAGTACCATACTGTTGTGAGCACTACAGCTTTGTAATATAACTGAAGTCCAGAATTGTGATGCCTCCAGCTTTGCTTCTCCACCCCATCCCCCCAGATTACTTTGTTTATTTGGGATTTTGTGGTTCCATACAGATTTTAGGTTTCTTTGTTCTAGCTATGTGAAGAATGCTGGTGGTATTTTGATAGGGATTGCATTAAATGTGCAGATTACTTTGGACAGTATAAACATTTTAACAATATTCTTCCCATCCACGAGCATGGAATGCTTTTCCATTTCTTTGTGTCTTCTTCAATTTCTTTTATCAGTGCTCTGTAGTTTTCAGAATACAGATCTTTTACCTTTTCAGTTAGGTTTATTCCTAGGTATCTTATGGTTTTTGGTGCAATTGTAAATGGGATCTATTCCTTGATTTCTCTTTCTGCTGCTTTATTATGGGTGTATAGAAATGTAGTAGATTTCTGTATGTGATTTTGTATTCTGCCACTTGGCTGAATTTGTGTATTAGTTGTAGCAACTTTTTGGTGGAGTCTTTTGGGTTTTCTACATAGATTATCATGTTGTTTGAAAATAGCAAAAGTTTGACTTACTTCTTATAAATTTGGATGCCTTTTGTTTCGTTTTGTTGTCTGATTGAGGAGGCTAGAACTCCCAGTACTATGTTAAATAACAGTGGTAAGAGTGGATAATCCTTGTCTTGTTCATGATTGGAGAGGAAAAACTCTCAGTTTTTCTCTGTTGAAGATGATATTAGCTGTGAGTTTTTCATATATGGTCTTTATAATGTTGAAGTATGTTCCCTCTATCCCTACTTTGTAGAGGGTTTTTGTCATGAATAGATGTTACATTTTGTCAAATTCTTTTTCTGTATCCATTGAGAAGGTCATATGTTTTTTTTTATCCTTTTTATTATTATTAATAATAATGCGGTGTATCACATTGACTGATTTGTGAATATTGAACCACTCTTGCAACCAAGGAATGAATCCCACTTGATCGTGGGGAATGATTCTTTAAATATACTGTTGGATTCAATTTGCTAGTATTTTGTTGAGATTTTTGCATCCAGGTTCATCAGGGTTTTGGCCTGTAGTTTTATTTTTTATTGGAGTCTTTGTCTGGTTTTGGATTCAGGGTAATGGTGATTTCATAGAATGAGTTTGGAAATCGACTTTCCAGTTTTAATTTTTGGAATAGTTTGAGAAGAATAGGTATTAACTCTTCTTTAAATGTTTGGTAGAATTCACCTGAGAAGCCATTTGGCCCTGGACTTTGTTGGTTGGGAGTTCTTTGATTACTGATGCATTTCTTTGCTTTTTATATAGATCTGTTCAAGTTTTCTATTTCTTCCTGTTTCAGTTTTGGTAGTTTAAGGTTTTTTTTTCAAGTTTATCTATTTACTTTGTGAGAGAGGTACAGGGAATGGCAGAGAGAGAGGGAATCCCAAGCAGGCTCCACACTGCCAGCATGGAACCGGATGTGGGGCTTGAACCCACAAACCACAAGATAATGACCCAAGCCGAATCCAAGAGTCAGGTGCTTAATTGACTAAGCCACTCAGGTTTCCCATCACTTTTGTTAGTTTATATGTTTCTAGGAATTTATCCATTTCTTTTCATTGCCCAATTTGTTGGCGTATAGTTTTTCATAATATTCTCACATAATTTTATTTCTGTTGTGTTTGTTGTTATTTCTCCTCTCTAATTTGTGATTTTATTGTTTTGGGTCCTTTTTCTTTTCTTTGTATTAAGTCTGGCTAGGGGTTCATCAATTATATTAATTTTTTCAAGAAACCCCTTTCTTGTTTCATTGATCTGTTCTGGTTTTTGATGTGGTGGTTGTGGTTGTTTTATTTGTTTCTATACCATTTATTTCTGATCTAATCTTCATTATTTCCCTTCTTATGTTGGCTTCAGGCCTCATTTTTTGTTCTTTTTCTAGCTCCTTTAGGTGTAAGATTATATTGTGTATTTGAAAATGTTCCTGCTTCTTGAAGTATTTACATATATATATAT